>NC_090878.1:745684-748184 GCF_036669935.1 Montipora foliosa | reverse complement strand
CCAAGTCCTTCAGAACAGGCGATTAAAAAAATTAAGTAAACTCTAGTTTCCGGTCAACTTCTAGCCTGTGTAGCAGCCATTTCGTTTCCTTTTCCAAACGCTCGCGAAGGGCACGAGACGAAAACTGCGATAGATTGCGAAAAATTAGGAGTAGGGGGAGGGGGTGATGCTCACGCTAGGCGCTCGCTCGCTTGTCCTATCTCCGCCTGGAAAAGGAAAGGAAACGGCTGCTACGCCGGCTAGTCAACTTCAGGTATCAAAAACTGAGAACTGAAGTTGACCTAAAACTAGAGTTATTGTTTTTTCTCGCCTGTTCAGTGATTCTACTCGTTTGTCTTAATGGATAATTTTTCTTTGCAGTTGCGGTTTCGGATGTGATGCTGACGGACAAGCACGCCTTAGACTAATTTGCAACTACAAATTGAAAAACAGCTTTATGCTCGTCTAACGTCCCATAATGTATGGGCTAAATTTAGAAAGTGCTTCGTTCTTCTTTTATTCGGCCAATCATGCACATGTTAGTTAAGTTTTAAATTATCATTTTACTTTCTCAGAGGATACATAAACGATCCACTGAGACTTGCGGACAATCGCAAATGAGAGACGTTTTAACCATTTCATGCGGAACAAAAGAGCACTGATTGCAGATCATTGAGAGTATGGCCAGATTCACGAGGTAGGAACTTCGCATTTTCATAGACCCTTTCACAAAGAACTAAATGCAGACCTAAGGTATCACAGATGGTCAAGTTTTTTTTCCACTTTTAAACTCAACCAGAGCTTGCGTTATCCTCATCGTGGCAAAAAGGGAAAATTTGTTTGGCTGCTGCCTGTGAGAATCGACAATCGTCCGTCAACGACCATTTTGGCGGATAGCTTATATTTTTCCCAAAGATACCTATAAATAAACTATTTTGAAAAATCATATTTACAAGTTCCAGCGATTCTTATATTTTTAAAATTTGGGAAAATTTAAAAACGCTGTTAAGTGCAGTTGTCTATTTGATAAGGAGATCCAGTTAATGGACAAAGATACGTATTTTGACATTAAATTTAAGGTTGTTTTGCCACCATGAAAACGCGGCTCTATAGGTTAAACGATAAGGATTCATATGACCCAGGCAAGTATAATCCCGGTTAAAGGAATTTTCTCCGGCAGCAATGGATCTCAAACTCGTGATTATTGTCGAAGTAACAACGACACAAATTAAATGTTTTACATGTAATTAAATGTATTTTTTGTAACCAGTAGGTCCTTACTTAAAGAATTCTCTGGTAATGTTACGTTGTAATAGTTTAGAGCTTGAAACTACGAAGGGGAACTGACAACGGCAACCTCGTTCCCAGGGTCTTCTCGGCTTTCAATATGGCGGCGGGTCTTGAGAAGACCCTGGCACACAGTGAACTAAAAAGATCGCTAATTGGTGCTTTTCTCGCATGAACTCTGATTGGTTTAATATCGAAAGAAAGATGGCGGCTAGTGAGGAGAGTCAGAAGAAGAACAGAATTCGTGTTTAAATCATTTTCAAAATGTAACTGTTCCGTAAGAAGCAGCTGCAAATTAACAAGCATAACAGTCAAAAATAATTCACCGTTTTTTCACGTTGTACGATGATCTACATCAGGCCTCGATTCCAATTAAAACTACGTTGGCTTTTCACGACCTCAGGCATAGCGATCGCTCTATAATATAGAAGGATATAATGGTGTTTGAAAGACGTAACGGTAATTAAGTGATTTTATTTCGTACGTACCTTTACGTTTTCGTTCATTTTGACGTCTCATAATTGTAATTCCGTGACGCGAGTATTGTTACTGTTGTTCAATGTTTTCACCATGTCAGATTGTGTTACAAATTATAAAATTGTGCAACAGGGTTCATAGATTATTGATGTGGTTGATTTAGCAGTTGTATGTGGTTCTGTTGACTCGTGTGACAGCTGCAATGAAGGCGGGTCTGTTAAATACAGGTCAAGACTAGAGGTCGCTGCCCCAATAATCAACAACTAAGCCAAAAGTTTCCCCGAAACCTGAAACAATATTTTTGTTGAGTGATTAGCGCTAGCAGACACTTTTCGTGTTGTTTATTTGTCTGCAGCACGGTGACATGTACACTCACCTGTGGAAATTGACCTGTGTTTTATTTCAATAGACCTGCAGCTGCAGTAATCCATATTCTTTCCTATCTCTTCCACACTCTTCAGCTAGTGCATGGTGCACAGAGAGATCTAGCTCGGTCGGTTTTCATCATTGCCTTTTACTTTCATTAATAATAAATATTAATCTCCTCACCCCAAACAAAGTGCATGTCATCTTGTAATTTTCCAAGAGAGTTATTTAAGATTGTGAAGTCTTATCAATAATTATTATTCTTGAAAATAATTGTGAGGCTTATCATTATAGTCTTATTGACCTGTCAATTCGCTAATGACTTCAATTTTTGCCTCTTCTGATTTAAAAATATAAATATGTATATTAAACAGTATTCTTTAATTTTGTA
>NC_090878.1:733184-743184 GCF_036669935.1 Montipora foliosa | reverse complement strand
TTCCTTTTCCAAACGCTCGCGAAGGGCACGAGATGAAAACTGCGATAGATTGCGAAAAATAAGGAGTAGGGGGAGGGGGTGATGCTCGCGCTAGGCGCTCGTTCGCTTGTCCTATCTCCGCCTGGAAAAGGAAAGGAAACGGATTCTACGCAGCTTAGTCAACTTTAGGTATCAAAAACTGAGAACTAAAGTTTACCTAAAACTAGAGTTATTGTTTTTTCTCGCCTGTTCAGTGACCCTATTCGTTTGTCTTAATGGATAATTTTTCTTTGCGGCTGCGGCTTCGCATGTGATACTTGACGGACACGCACGGTTCTTAGACTAATTTGCAACTACAAAGTTTTCAACAGCTTGATTCTCGTCTAACGTCCCATAATGTATGGGCTAAATATGGATGACCAGTACAATGGTCATGATACGTCTTTGACGGAACCGTGATCGCGATTTCCTTTCAGAACTTATTTACCTACTTAATCCTCTTCGTGTTTTGAAACACATAAGAACTCGACCAAGTCCTTCAGAACAGGCGATTAAAAAAATTAAGTAAACTCTAGTTTCCGGCCAACTTCAGTTATCGAAAACTGAGAAGTGAAGTTGACCTTAAACTAGAGTTATTGTTTTTACACGCCTTTTCAGTGACCCTACTCGTTTGTCTTAATGGCTAATTTTTCTTTGCGGTTGCGGCTTCGCGTGTGATGCTTGACGGACACGCACGGTTCTTAGACTAATTTGCAACTACAAAGTTTTCAACAGCTTGATGCTGGTCTAAGGTCCCATAATGTTTGGGCTAAATATCGATGACCAGTACAATAGTCATGATACGTCTTTAACGAAACCGTGATCACGATTTTCTTTCAGAACTTATTTACCTACTTAATCCTCTTCGTGTTTTGAAACACATAAGACCTCGACCAAGTCCTTCAGAACAGGCGATTAAAAAAATGAAGTAAACTCTAGTTTCTGGTCAACTTCTAGCCTGTGTAGCAGCCGTTTCGTTTCCTTTTCCAAACGCTCGAGAAGGGCACGAGATGAAAACTGCGATAGATTGCGAAAAATAAGGAGTAGAGGGAGGGGGTGATGCTCGCGCTAGGCGCTCGTTCGCTTGTCCTACCTCCGCCTGGAAAAGGAAAGGAAACGGACTCTACGTAGCCTAATCAACTTCAGGTATCAAAAACTGAGAACTAAAGTTTACCTAAAACTAGAGTTATTGTTTTTTCTCGCCTGTTCAGTGACCCTACTCGTTTGTCTTAATGGCTAATTTTTCTTTGCGGTTGCGGTTTCGGATGTGATGCTGACGGACAAGCACGCCTTAGACTAATTTGCAACTACAAATTGAAAAACAGCTTTATGCTCGTCTAACGTCCCATAATGTATGGGCTAAATTTAGAAAGTGCTTCGTCCTTCTTTCATTCGGCCAATCATGCACATGTTAGTTAAATTTTAAATTATCATTTTACTTTCTCAGAGGATACATAAACCATCCACTGAGACTTGCGGACAATCGCAAATGAGAGACGTTTTAACCATTTCATGCGGAACAAAAGAGCACTGATTGCAGATCATTGAGAGTATGGCCAGATTCACGACGTAGGAACTTCGCATTTTCATAGACCCTTTCACAAAGAACTAAATGCAGACCTAAGGTATCACAGATGGTCAAGTTTTTTTTCCACTTTTAAACTCAACCAGAGCTTGCGTTATCCTCATCGTGGCAAAAAGGGAAAATTTGTTTGGCTGCTGCCTGTGAGAATCGACAATCGTCCGTCAACGACCATTTTGACGGATAGCTTATATTTTTCCTAAAGATACCTATGAATAAACTATTTTGAAAAATCATATTTACAAGTTCCAACGATTCTTATATTTTTAGAAATTTGGGAAAATTTAAAAACGCTGTTAAGTGCAGTTGTCTATTTGATAAGGAGATCCAGTTAATGGACAAAGATACGTATTTTGACATTAAATTTAAGGTTGTTTCGCCACCATGAAAACGCGGCTCTATAGGTTAAACGATAAGGATTCATATGACCCAAGCAAGTATAATCCCGGCTGAAGGAATTTTCTCCGGCAGCAATGGATCTCAAAATCGTGATTATTGTCGAAGTAACAACGACACAAATTAAATGTTTTACATGTAATTAAATGTATTTCTTGTCACCAGTAGGTCCTTACTTAAAGAATTCTTTGGTAATGTTACGTTGTAATAGTTTAGAGCTTGAAACTGCGAAGGGGAACTGACAACGGATAAAGCGGATCGATCGATTCTTCGAAAAAGTCGATTTCTTCTGCCTACCAAGGGTTTGTCCATCTTTCTTACAATAAACGGAATTAACCAAACTGCTGATGGCTAGGTTGAATATTTATATAAAAAGAAATAATAATAATAATAATAATAATTATAATAATAACGGAATCAGTACAATGGTCATCACACCTCTTTAACGGAACTGTGATCGCGATCTCCTTCCAGAACTTATTTACCTACTTAATCCTCTTCGTGTTTTGAAACACACAAGACCTCGACCAAGTCCTTCAGAACAGGCGATTAAAAACATTAAGTAAACTCTAGTTTCCGGCCAACTTCAGTTATCGAAAACTGAGAACTGAAGTTGACCTAAAACTAGAGTTATTGTCTTTACGCGCCTTTTCAGTGACCCTACTCGTTTGTCTTAATGGCTAATTTTTCTTTGCGGTTGCGGCTTCGCATGTGTTGCTTGACGGACACGCACGGTTCTTAGACTAATTTGCAACTACAAAGTTTTCAACAGCTTGATGCTCGTCTAAGGTCCCATAATGTTTGGGCTAAATATCGATGACCAGTACAATGGTCATGATACGTCTTTAACGAAACCGTGATTGCGATTTCCTTTCAGAACTTATTTAAATACTTAATCCTCTTCGTGTTTTGAAACACATAAGACCTCCACCAAGTCCTTCAGAACAGGCGATTAAAAAAAATAAGTAAACTCTAGTTTCCGGTCAACTTCTAGCCTGTGTAGCAGCCGTTTGGTTTCCTTTTCCAAACGGTCGCGAACGGCACGAGATAAAAACTGCGATAGATTGCGAAAAATAGGGAGTAGGGGGAGGGAGTGATGCTCGCGCTAGGCGCTCGTTTGCTTGTCCTATCTCCGCCTGGAAAATGAAAGGAAACGGATTCTACGCAGCCTAGTCAACTTCAGGTATCAAAAACTGAGAACTAAAGTTTACCTAAAACTAGAGTTATTGTTTTTTCTCGCCTGTTCAGTGACCCTACTCGTTTGTCTTAATGGATAATATTTCTTTGCGGCTGCGGCTTCGCATGTGATACTTGACGGACACGCACGGTTCTTAGACTAATTTGCAACTACAAAGTTTTCAACAGCTTGATGCTCGTCTAACGTCCCATAATGAATGGGCTAAATATGGATGACTAGTACAATGGTCATGATACGTCTTTGACGGAACCGTGATCACGATTTCCTTTCAGAACTTATTTACCTACTTAATCCTCTTCGTGTTTTGAAACACATAAGACCTTGACCAAGTCCTTCAGAACAGGCGATTAAAAAAATTAAGTAAACTCTAGTTTCCGGCCAACTTAAGTTATCGAAAACTGAGAACTGAAGTTGACCTAAAACTAGAGTTATTGTTTTTACGCGCCTTTTCAGTGACCCTACTCGTTTGTCTTAATGGCTAATTTTTCTTTGCGGTTGCGGCTTCGCGTGTGATGCTTGACGGACACGCACAGTTCTTAGACTAATTTGCAACTACAAAGTTTTCAACAGCTTGATGCTGGTCTAAGGTCCCATAATGTTTGGGCTAAATATCGATGACCAGTACAATGGTCATGATACGTCTTTAACGAAACCGTGATCGCGATTTCCTTTCAGAACTTATTTACCTACTTAATCCTCTTCGTGTTTTGAAACACATAAGACCTCGACCAAGTCCTTCAGAACAGGCGATAAAAAAAATTAAGTAAACTCTAGTTTCCGGCCAACTTCAGTTATCGAAAACTGAGAAGTGAAGTTGACCTTAAACTAGAGTTATTGTTTTTACGCGCCTTTTCAGTGACCCTACTCGTTTGTCTTAATGGCTAATTTTTCTTTGCGGTTGCGGCTTCGCGTGTGATGCTTGACGGACACGCACAGTTCTTAGACTAATTTGCAACTACAAAGTTTTCAACAGCTTGATGCTCGTCTAAGGTCCCATAATGTTTGGGCTAAATATCGATGACCAGTACAATGGTCATGATACGTCTTTAACGAAACCGTGATCGCGATTTCCTTTCAGAACTTATTTACCTACTTAATCCTCTTCGTGTTTTGAAACACATAAGACCTCGACCAAGTCCTTCAGAACAGGCGATTAAAAAAATGAAGTAAACTCTAGTTTCCGGTCAACTTCTAGCCTGTGTAGCAGCCGTTTCGTTTTCTTTTCCAAACGCTCGCGAAGGGCACGAGATGAAAACTGCGATAGATTGCGAAAAATAAGGAGTAGGGGGAGGGGGTGATGCTCGCGGTAGGCGCTCGCTCGCTTTTCCTGTCTCCGCCTGGAAAAGGAAAGAAAACGGCTAGTCAACTTCAGGTATCAAAAACTGAGAACTGCTCGCGAAGGGCACGAGACGAAAACTGCGATAGATTGCGAAAAATAAGGAGTAGGGGGAGGGGGTGATGCTCGCGCTAGGTGCTCGCTCGCTTGTCCTATCTTCGCCTGGAAAAGGAACGGAAACGGCTTCTACGCAGGCTAGTCAACTTCAGGTATCAAAAACTGAGAACTGAAGTTGACCTAAAACTAGAGTTATTGTTTTTTCTCGCCTGTTCAGTGACCCCACTCGTTTGTCTTAATGGCTAATTTTTCTTTGCGGTTGCGGTTTTGCATGTGATGCTGACGGACAAACACGCCTTAGACTAATTTGCAACTACAAATTGAAAAACAGCTCGATGTTCGTTTAACTTTCCTTAATGTATGGGCTAAATTTAGAAAGTGCTTCGTCCTTTTTTCATTCGGCCAATCATGCACATGTTAGTCAAGTTTCAAATTATCATTTTACTTTCTCAGAGGATATATAAACGATCCACTGCGACTTGCGGACAAACGCAAATGAGAGACGTTTTAACCATTTCATGCGGAATACAAGAGCACTGATTGCAGATCATTGAGAGTATGGCCAGATTCACGAGGTAGGAACTTCGCATTTTCTTAGACCCTTTCACAAAGAACTAAATGCAGACCTAAGGTATCACACATGGTTAAGTTTTTTTTCCACTTTTAAACTTAACCTGAGCTTGCGTTATCCTCATCGTGGCAAAAAGGGAAAATTTGTTTGGCTGCTGCCTGTGAGAATCGACAATCGTCCGTCAACGACCATTTTGGCGGATAGCTTATATTTTTCCTAAAGATACCTATGGATAAACTATTTTCAAAAATCATATTTACAAGTTCCAGCGATTCTTATATTTTTAGAAATTTGGGAAAATTTGAAAACGCTGTTAAGTGCGGTTAAAGTAAATGACAGTAAAGCTTAAAGTAAATGACAGTAAGACAGAATCTATACTGATTGGAACGAGACAACAGCTCGCTAATTTTGACATCAAGGGGTGGGTCGTTGGTGACGCTACTATCAGTCCTGTAACTGCCGTTAAAAGCCTTGGATCGTGGTTTGATGAAAACATGAACATGGGCTGTCATATAAACAAGATGTGTAAGACCTTGTCATTTCACCTGTATAACATCAGACGTATCAGAAAGTATTTATCTAAAGACTCCACAGGTACACTCGTTCATGCATTCATCACCGCACGTATTGATTATTGTAATGGTCTGCTGTATGGTCTACCAGCCGCACATCTCAACAAGTTGCAACGTATTCAGAACAGTGCTGCCCGACTTGTTTGTTCCCTTCCTCGGTTTTGTCATATAACTCCTACCTTGTTTTCCTTGCATTGGTTACCTGTCTGTTTCAGAATTGAATTTAAATTACTTATATTAGCATTCGATCAAGGCTATCCACGGGCTAGCACCTCAGTACATCACGGATCTAATTAACGTTAAGCAACAATTCGGACGTATGATGTTATGATCTCAGTCTGAACTACAATTATTGCCACCCAGGACCATAACTAAGAAAACTTTAGGTGATAGATCATTTATGGCATCTGCTCCTAAACTTTGGAACAGATTGCCATCAAATATAAGAGCAGTAAAGGATCTTAATTGTTTTAAAACACTTCTTAAAACACATCTTTTTAGACAGGCATTTTCACGTTTGCTTTTATAGTTTGTTTTATATTTTTTAGTCGTCAAACTGTATATTCTTAGGCATTTATAGTTCGTTTCATATTTTATTTTGCTTAGTGTATAGCGCATTACATCATATCCACATGTATTTTGCGCTACATAAGTAATAAATTATTAAATTATTATTATTGTCTATTTGATAAGGAGATCCAGTTAATGGACAAAGATACGTATTTTGACATTAAATTTAAGGTTGTTTTGCCACCATGAAAACGCGGCTCTATAGGTTAAACGATAAGGATTCATATGACCCAGGCAAGTATAATCCCGGCTGAAGGAATTTTCTCCGGCAGCAATGGATCTCAAAATCGTGATTATTGTCGAAGTAACAACGACACAAATTAAATGTTTTACATGTAATTAAATGTATTTCTTGTCACCAGTAGGTCCTTACTTAAAGAATTCTCTGGTAATGTTACGTTTTAATAGTTTAGAGCCTGAAACTGCGAAGGGGAACTGACAACGGATAAATAAAGCGGATCGATCGATTCTTCGAAAAAGTCGATTTCTTCTCCCTACCAAGGGTTTGTCCACCTTTCTTACAATAAACGGAATTAACCAAACTGCTGATGGCTAGGCTGAATATTTATATAAAAAGAAATAATAATAATAATAATAATAATAATAATAATAATAACGGAATCAGTACAATGGTCATCACACCTCTTTAACGGAACTGTGATCGCGATCTCCTTCCAGAACTTATTTACCTACTTAAGGACGGTGCCTACTAATTAAAGATATTTTTTCCCCGGTGTGTGATTATTTAGGAAATTTAGATCTTAACAAGTGTTATTGAAATCCACAAAGAAAATTAGGGGTAACCACGCATTTTTCAAAGATAATTGATGAATAATATTTCTAAAAAGCTCTAAAATACAAAGCAATGAATGGTGTTCTTTCTCAAATTGAAGCTTAATTATTTCTCAAAAATGCATGGTTACCCCCGATTTTTTTTTTGGGTACCAAGAGTACTTACTAAGATCTACTTTTTCCGGATAATTTTGAACCGCGCAAAATATCCCTGTATTAGTAAGCATCACCGATAGGAAATCCGAGTATCTCGAGATGCGTAGAACGTATGCGCAATAACAATAGTAGGCACCGTCCTTAATCCTCTTCGTGTTTTGAAACACATAAGACCTCGACCAAGTCCTTCAGAACAGGCGATTAAAAACATTAAGTAAACTCTAGTTTCCGGTCAACTTTAGTTATCAAAAACTGAGAACTGAAGTTGACCTAAAACTAGAGTTATTGTTTTTACTCGCCTTTTCAGTGACCCTACTCGTTTGTCTTAATGGCTAATTTTTCTTTGCGGTTGCGGCTTCGCATGTGATGCTTGACGGACACGCACGCTTCTTAGACTAATTTGCAACTACAAAGTTTTCAACAGCTTGATAATCGTCTAAGGTCTCTAGTTTCCGGTCAACTTCTAGCCTGTGTAACAGCCGTTTCCTTTCCTTTTCCAAACGGTCGCGAAGGGCACGAGATGAAAACTGCGATAGATTGCGAAAAATAATTAGTAGGGGGAGGGAGTGATGCTCGCGCTAGGCGTTCGTTCGCTTCTCCTATCTCCGCCTGGAAAAGGAAAGGAAACAGCTGCTACGCAGGCTAGTCAACTTCAGGTATCAAAAACTGAGAACTGAAGTCGACCTAAAACTAGAGTTATTGTTTTTTCTCGCCTGTTCAGTGACCCTACTCGTTTGTCTTAATGGCTAATTTTTCTTTGCGGCTGCGGCTTCGCATGTGATACTTGACGGACACGCACGGTTCTAAGACTAATTTGCAACTACAAAGTTTTCAACAGCTTGATGCTCGTCTAACGTCCCATAATGTATGGGCTAAATATGGATGACCAGTACAATGGTCATGATACGTCTTTAACGGAACCGTGATCGCGATTTCCTTTCAGAACTTATTTACCTACTTAATCCTCTTCGTGTTTTGAAACACATAAGACCTCGACCAAGTCCTTCAGAACAGGCGATTAAAAAAATTAAGTAAACTCTAGTCTCCGGTCAACTTTTAGCCTGTGTAGCAGCCGTTTCCTTTCCTTTTCCAAACGCTCGCGAAGGGCAGGAGACGA
Source organism: Montipora foliosa (assembly GCF_036669935.1). Lineage (NCBI taxonomy): Eukaryota > Metazoa > Cnidaria > Anthozoa > Scleractinia > Acroporidae > Montipora > Montipora foliosa. Next base: position 734,819 of record NC_090878.1, on the reverse strand, counting down.
AAACTGCGATAGATTGCGAAAAATAAGGAGTAGGGGGAGGGGGTGATGCTCGCGCTAGGCGCTCGCTCGCTTGTCCTATCTCCGCCTGGAAAAGGAAAGGAAACGGCTGCTACGCAGGCTAGTCAACTTCAGGTATCAAAAACTGAGAACTGAAGTTGACCTAAAACTAGAGTTATTGTTTTTTCTCGCCTGTTCAGTGACCCCACTCGTTTGTCTTAATGGCTAATTTTTCTTTGCGGTTGCGGTTTTGCATGTGATGCTGACGGACAAGCACGCCTTAGACTAATTTGCAACTACAAATTGAAAAACAGCTCGATGCTCGTTTAACTTCCCATAATGTATGGGCTAAATTTAGAAAGTGCTTCGTCCTTTTTTCATTCGGCCAATCATGCACATGTTAGTCAAGTTTCAAATTATCATTTTACTTTCTCAGAGGATATATAAACGATCCACTGAGACTTGCGGACAAACGCAAATGAGAGACGTTTTAACCATTTCATGCGGAATGCAAGAGCACTGATTGCAGATCATTGAGAGTATGGCCAGATTCACGAGGTAGGAACTTCGCATTTTCTTAGACCCTTTCACAAAGAACTAAATGCAGACCTAAGGTATCACAGATGGTCAAGTTTTTTTTCCACATTTAAACTCAACCAGAGCTTGCGTTATCCTCATCGTGGCAAAAAGGGAAAATTTGTTTGGCTGCTGCCTGTGAGAATCGACAATCGTCCGTCAACGACCATTTTGGCGGATAGCTTATTTTTTCCCAAAGATACCCTTGAATAAACTATTTTCAAAAATCATATTTACAAGTTCTAGCGATTCTTATATTTTTAGAAATTTGGGAAAATTTGAAAACGCTGTTAAGTGCGGTTGTTTGTTTGATTGTCCAAAATTTGCTGCGAGAAGCAAGCAGCGATGAAGTCTTAAAATGAATTCAGTTGGCACCAAACTCAACACAAAATAAGGACACGTTAAAATTGTGATTTAAATTTAACTAAGCTGTCTAAAGAACATCCTAAAAGACAACATAACATGGCGGAGGAAAATACGTGGTATTTAACGCGATAAAAATGTGCCTGGTACCTCATTCTTATACTTTTTTACTTCATATTCTTCAAATATTGCTATTATTCATTACCAGTGTAAAGTTTTATGCTCGAACTCGGAACGCTTCCTTCCGAAAATATCAGAAATATTTGTAGCCTGAGCGAGCTTAATGACGCGAAATTTGAACGCAAACTGAGTAATGATATTCAAAATTAACTGTCGTGAGTAATAATTCATTAAAACAGTGAACTATCTATTACTCAATTCAAACATGTTTTAATTAATACTTGCTTATGCAAGTGACTTTTCTGTCGTGATTTCAAACGGAACTTCCTGCGATATTAAATATGTTCAGTTTTCTGTCAAAAGACATCGTGATTCACACGATAAGTTGACTCATTTTAGTCACAAGAAATGCACTCCATTGCAGTGCGAAAGGTATCGAGAATTATTTTTGTAATTGTTTACATGACTGTTTTGTGCGGGTTTTGACAGACTGCGCTCCAGCCAAGTGAGTGCCTTATCTTTAAAGCGTATCTTAAAGCGCGTTGCGAATTGGCCTAATTTTGCAACAAATTGGTCACA
>NC_090878.1:715684-720684 GCF_036669935.1 Montipora foliosa | reverse complement strand
AAGGCGCATCGCCGGAAAAAAGCTTCGTTTAAAGCGTTCAGTCTTGCAACTTAAAAGGGATGGTCTGTCTTTGTTGCGAAGGGAGCGGCCGTGCACCTGCAACCGAGTGGGTGGCACAAGATGGCAAAGGCGGGACTCGGGCTCATTTATCTTTGTAAATAATTTGCTACACAACTCTATTCTTCTTGTGTGAAGTGATACACACCCGGTAGTAGCTTAGGCCTCTTGGTAGTGCAGTGCAGGAGAGATGATGCGCAGGGTCCGTTTCTGCACTCGCTCGATGCTATCTGATAGTTTAACGGGGAGGGCGTCATGCCACACAGGACAGCAGTATTCAAGGACAGACCTAATGAGTGCAAAATAAACCTTCAGTAGGTCGGCAGGTGGTACTCCGCCGCGTTTAAAGACACGAAGAATATGCAGTCTCTTTTACACCTCAGCCACAACTTCATTAATGTGGAAATCCCATTTGAGATTACTTTGAATTGTAACGCCCATTATTAAAAACTGGATCATTGGATAATGCAATTCGAGAGTTTTGATTGGCTAAGCCATCATGGGTTATGAGCCATTATACCTTGATCTACAAACACGGCAAGCATATGCGTGAGTTTTTGGGCCTTTTAATTTTTATTTTAGTCTGGTTTTCTATATTTTCGTGGCGTTTTTAATAAAACAATTATTCCACTCGCGCTTGTTGGATATGAGATGATTATAGCCAACTCGGCGCTGCGCGCCTCGTTGGCTATCTATCATCTCATATCCAACGCGCGCTGATGGAATAATTGTTAAATACTTCATGAGCATCGACTGACTCAAGGGCCTTAGTGTCTATGGCCAAGGCTGATGGGCGATGGTCCACGACTCTACGAAAACGCAAAGTCATCTCCTTGCAATTTTTGGGGGTAAGAACCATATTGTTTGTATCAGCCCAAGTGCCGATGTTGTCAAGTTCAAAATTGACACCTCGCGTGCCGCTGCAAATTCTGATATAATGATGTCATCTACATACATCCAGTATCAGCAACGCGAGGGAAAAAAGGAAAAAGGAAAGGAACTTTATTTAAGTGTCTAGTCGTTCCAGCGCTGAAGCGCTAATTGGGGACACTGTAAACTGAAATTAACAATGAAAGTAAATCAAGTCAAATGTTGGTTTTTGAGGAGAGGGGAAACCGGAGTGCCCGGAGAAAACCTCTCGGTGCAGAGTAGAGAACCAACAAACGCAACCCACATATGACGCCGAGTCCGGGAATCGAAATTGGTGGGAGGCGAGTGCTCTCACCACTGCGCCATCCCTGCACCCCGGGAGGCCAATTTCAAATCGTTAATCATTATTACAAAAAGTATAGGACCCAATTTGGTCCCTTGAGGGACACCGGCACGTACTGGGAGCCAATTGGAGACGGTCTGCCCTAGTTTGACACATTGTCACCGATCTGTTAGGAAACTACAGATCCACGGTATGATAGAGCGATGCACCCCTAAGTCAATTAGCTTCCTAATAACGATGGTATGGTCGATCCTTTCAAACACCTTGCTAAAGTCAAGGAAGCAGGCTCCCAAATAACAACCAGGATTATCAAGCTCAGAAAGCCAGTTGTGAATGAGATCGAGTAGACAGTAAGTGGTGGAAGATCCTTTAAGACTACCAAATATGCTCGTCAACAGCCTCGATCATCCTAGAGACCACAAAATCTTGCAAGACCTTAGACAAAATAGGGATTAAAGAGATAGGTCGGGTGTCCTTCTCAAATAGAGGTTGTTTTACCTTCGGAATGGGTATGATATTAGAACATTTCCACAGACTTCACCGGTAGGAAGAGTTGTATTAAAGATCTTTGTGACAGGCTTGGTCAGTTTGAGGGCAAATTCTTTAATTATCCGAGGTGGAATGCTGTCAGGCCCCATAGCCTTGTTTGTTTTTACATTCAAAAGCTTTTTGCAAACCACATGGGAATGTACAATAGGCACTTCCTTAGCAGATGATAAAAATGATGGGAGGCATGACGTATCAAGTGGTGGAATATCAGCAGCTAGTTCGCCTTCCGACAGCGCAACGCCGTCGCGCTCGAGAGTGAAGCAGGACTGGCTATAAGTTCTTCCCGACATCACATTGACAGTACGCCGCCACTGGCGAACATTATCTTTCCGTATGTTTCGTACATTTTCCTCATAAAATATCCTTTGTTAGGATATACTAAAACAGTGGATAGCGTTGAATGCGCGCGCTGATTGGCTACTCAAACTCCGGATGTTTAACAATTAGACCCTTCGCCCTTAAGGGCTATGGGTCAATAGTCAACTAGTTGGACAGAAAAGGCAATAATAAAGTTAGCAAATGCAAGATAAAGAAACAATTATTTGGGAATAAAACGAAAGAAAGCGTCACGCTTTTCGCTACTCGAGGACCATTACTAGTAGTCCTGTAGTAGCGTGGCCAATCAAAATGCAGGATTTGCATTAGTCCACTAGTTGGGTGATACTAATATGTGTTATTAAATTGTCAACCTCGGATAATGCATTTCGCGTGCTCTGATTGGTTCACTCAATCTCGGTTATCAGCTCATACACCTTAGTTTGACCATATAAGGTAAATGATTGCGCTTTGCGTTGCTAAACTAAAATTTTTTTTCGCCAGAAAGCGAAATTTCTCTCGGTATAAAGCAAAGAAAATAAAAACCCTTTTGTAGAAAGTTTGGATCAATTCCGAAACTTAGAAGCACGCGAAAAGGTAAGAAATGTGTTTGTGATGAGCCTGCGTCTGTCTGACCACGAGGTATTACACAACATCGCATCTTAAAAGTTTCTCCCTTTTTTCGTTCGTATTTCGTTCTACGCGCCTCGTTGGCTATTTACCATCTTATATCCAACGCGCGCTCATGGAATAATTGTTAACTATTCACCTCCAAGCAATTCGCGCGGAATTTGCGCCCGAATATGCTATAATCTTTGCAGGAATAAATGAGTTAAAGTTTTTTTTTTATTTTTTTTGTTTTTTGTTTTTTTGTCTTTTTGGCTATATTAACTCACTGTTTTAGTATATACTAAAACAACTATTCACCTAAGTGTCGGTGCCTAGTGGTGGATATAGCCACCTCCACTTCGGTGAATAGCTAATTATTATTCAACACATTGTGACAATGTCCAAATATGGTCATACCGCGCTCAATATTCGTCACGTGTACTCAACAGGTATCTCAATGTAGCGAAATATCGCCTGACTTTAGCCACCTCGACTCTACGGTGTCGTCGGCTAAGTATCAGGTGATCTTCCGCGCGATTTCGCAGGATAATTGTTAACTATTCATCTTCGAGCAATTCTTGTGGATTGCACCCGAAAATGTCGTAATATTTGCAGGAATAAATGAGTTAAAATCATCTGTTTGTGCTATATTATCTCACTGTTTTAGTATATACTAAAACAACTATTCACCTCAGTGTCGGTGGCTCGGTAAATATCCACCACTAGGCACCTCCACTTCGGCGAGTAGTTGTTAACTATTCACCTCCGCGCCACTCGCGCGGGATTTGCGCCCGAAAATATTGTAATCGTTGCAGGAATAAATGAATTGAAATTATATTTTTGTGCAATATTACTCATCTCACTGTTTCAGTATACACTAAAACAACTGTTTACTTCATTGTCGGCTAGGTAAATATCCCCCGCTATAGCCACCTCCACTTCAGTGAATAGTTGTCGATTATCACTTGCTTTCTATATTGATCTTTGTGGTATATTTAGTGAAAAGTGACTGGCTTCTAAGCTTGAAATTTTGAGCAGACCGTCTCAATCTTAATGATCTATTAAAGGATACATACAATTTAACCCTATTTATTCTATAATTGTAGGAGACCCCATTTTTGCTATTCGACAGGCTAATAAGGGAATTAATACAACTTCGACGTCGACCGCAATTGTAGGAAACATACGTTTCGCACGCTATGCACCGCTTTTCGTTTCTATTTCAGTGAGTTTCTTCACTTTCCTCTCCTTTAAAAAGATGCACCTTTAGGTTTAAATCTCAGCTTTGCCATTCCAAGAGCGAGTTTAACCTCCGACCGATTGAAGATTGATAAGGACTGCGGATAAACTGCAGGTCCTGTCTCACAACTCTTTAATGGTTATGACCCTATGAGACGCAAAAGAACCCACACAGTACTAGCAAAGAGTAGGTCATGGAGTTCCCGGTTTTTTTCTGGTTTGTCCTCTGAGGTATAGCAAGAGGGCCGGAAGTTGGAAAACTCAGTTTAATGGGTTAATTGCGTCTCGAGTTCCCTTCCAAATAAAGTTAAATTATCGTATCGTATTGAATTTGCTGTGCTGAAGATGGCGCACTCTCTCTCCAAACCCAATTTGTGCTCCTCCAATCTGAAGGGAAAGACCATCATTAAACATTAGGCCCCAGTTTATCAAACGTTGGATAGGGCAATCCGCCGGAGAAATCACTATTCAATGGATAAGACATAGCGAAACCAATTGCGGTCTCCAATGGATAGTGATTTATCCGGTGCATAGGAGTTATCCACCTTTTGAACAACTGGGCCAGGTTTGTGAGGTCGTGAGACGTGGCACCCCCCAGACAAATCTACGCTTTCACTAAAACCGCTAGGCAACTAAATCTATTAGGAGAATAACCCCTATTCCCCCCAAGGCATCATCGAGAAATGTATCTGAACAGAATTGTTTTGGGTCTGCTTTTTACTAATCATGGAAAACTTATTGATAGGTCCATTCCACATACAGCTTATCTGAAATGGGGATCTCCAAATGCCACCAATTTTACTTTCACAATAACCGAGATTTCTCAACATATGGAAAACGAAACACCACTCTTTATTCATGCAGTGTACAATTATCCGCAAGGAAGGATGGTGGGCATAAGAATTTACCCAAAGGGCGTGGGCAGTGGAAGAGGCACCCACGTGGCACTTTTCGTTCATATGATACAAGGAGAGTACGACAATTTCCTACCTTGGCCCTTTTCTGGTACAATCACTAT
>NC_090878.1:705684-708184 GCF_036669935.1 Montipora foliosa | reverse complement strand
CAAACAAATTCCATTCAGGCTGAGCCTCCCATTGGCCATAGCATTCAATTTGTTTTTATTCCATACTTACTTCTGACTGGATTTGCAAAAAGCTACCCATTGATGCTGTAACTTAGCACCTTTAGATGATTACTAATTATCTTTAGCATTATGTTTAGCATTATTTTCCACTCCATTAATTAAGTGCCGCTGCAATAATTTCTGTGCTCTTGATTTCCATTCCTCATACCCTCATTTTTAGACTTAGCTTTCCAGACGTTTATGAAAGTACATATTTTATTTGTTTCCATTAACCCCTACATTAATTAGACTTTTGAGGACTGTTTTATTGACCAGAGGGTTCAGTTTTATTCCAGAACTTTTTTGCATCCAGTGTTGAATAAATTTTTGCAGTGGTCACTTGCAACTGTGCCTTAACTGTGTTAAGTTTCTTTATATTTGTGAAATTCAACCTCCTCTTTCATGTTAATTTTCTTTATTTGAAGGTCGTTTTACATATTAAAGTCGTGTTCACTTAATTGTACTGACGCATTAACATCTAAATTATACCTTAATTTTCATGGACCCTAGGAGATTTCCTGGCGCTTTCTCTCATCGCACTCGCCGTACAACAGCTCAAGCAAAAGATGTAACCTCTGCCTCAAAGAAAAATTCCTAATCATCTGCCGACCCGACCTATCAACACTAAACAAACGTAATGAACTCGTGTCTTCTTGCCGCCACAGAAACAAGGCCCTCATGCGCAATAACTAAACTTAATTTCGCACTGCATAAATTAGACAAACTATATTGTATATAAACGATGGTAAAGTTTATTCTCATTAAATCCCCTGATGAGTGGGCGACCACGAAACAAGCTTGTAGGGATGAACTATATATATATATATATATATATATATATATATATATATATATATATATATATAGCGCAAGTAGGGGGTTCCAGTTAGCTGCAGAGTGCTCGATACGTGAAGTAGAGCGAATATAACGTTTAGAAGAAAGACAACTTCACAGCGTAGCGACTTCAAGTTTCATGTTTGGACAATCATCAGGCTACAGATCTTACATTTGCATTCTAACTCATTTAAAGACCATTCTAATACTCTAGGGGAGCGTGCTATTTTAGGTTCGACAAAAGGTATTTGTTCTTGTGTCTGCATTTAGAAATTAACTCGTTTCTTTTGTTCAGTAGGTGGCGCGTATCTGCTTTTATTATGTACAACTTTTCTGTAAGGCACAGGTCGCATCTCTTTGATCCACATTTGTATGGTGAGGCGAAAGACTCTATTGCCCAGCGTAGCGTGTAATTGATGTTATTGTCCTTTAGACTCCAGATATGCCTCGATAACTCCGTCTCACTGCAGTACTTTTTATGCCTGAAGGATTTAGTGTGATTGTTGTATCGGGTTTTAAATTCACCCTCTGACGCTCCGTAGTAGATCTTGGTGTTGTTATCGCTTGTCACTTCGGCTCTATAGACTATAGACGATGATAGACATTTGCCGTCTAAGGGGCATGATTGCTTGTTTCTGCAATTGCATAGCCGCGCTTCGTTAGGTGTTTTCGTGGCGTTTAATACTTTTGCATTGTGTTGCCTGATAATGCCTGTCATGTTGGTTGTGCAACAGTAGCTAAGCTCGATTGTGTTCGTGTTTAGAATTTTGTGAAGCTTGTGGTCTTTGTGGAAGTGTTTCTTGATCAGGTAGATGAATTGTTTTCCGATGTTGGTCTTGACTTGCAGGTTGTATGGTGGATTGAACCAGAGGATATTGCGTTGACGGTTCCTTTTCCGTTTGCTGTTTTGCTTGGCGGGCTCGTACTTGAAGGTTGCGTTGTGTCCGTTTTCCTTAAAGGCCAATTCGTAGACATCTTTGGCTTTGTCGAATTCGTCTTTGTCGCAAGACAGGTCAGATATTCTTTTGTTGACCATTATTGGCAGCTCTTTGATGATGGTGGGTGGATGATTCGACCGTGCATTGATGTATGATAGTTTGTTGTTGGGTTTTCTGTAGGGGTAGTACTTTTCTCTCTGCAAATCCAGCGTTACGTCCAGAAAGTCGGTGGAAAATAGGTTCGTTTCGATTGTGATTGAAAGGTTTTCTTCTTTGAAGAGAGCAGTTATGCGCTTTCTCAAGCGATCTAGGGTGGGTCCGCTGATGTTGCTAACTACAGCGAGGCCATCGTCTCTGTATAGGCCTATGGACGCTTTGTTGACAAGGGCGGATAGTTTACTTAGGAGGTAAAGCCCTACTAATTCACAGACCTCGGCACCATCGAAGCAACCCATTGTGACATCGAACAGCGAGTTTGGCCCTTTCTTTACCCATGTGTCACTGCTGTCAAACAAGAGAGATTTTCTTGAATTCTTGATGACGGCTAGGGCCCTGTTTGGGATGGAGGTTATTGAGCTGGCGTAGGCAATGGCTTTATCTAAGAGATTCTCTGATATAGATGGGTAGAATTCCACAATGTCAAATTTGATGAACTGGGAACAAGATAG
>NC_090878.1:698184-700684 GCF_036669935.1 Montipora foliosa | reverse complement strand
TGGACTGACGGCGACAGTCTCCATGGCCAGACCAAATACCTTATTAAGAAGGCTGCCTTTTACAAGGTGAGGCGAAAAAAATTCTTAAATCAACGGCGCTGTGTTGTCCCAAAGTATTTAAATGCCTTTCTCTTAAAAATATATATATATTGCTCTTTCTTCAGCAACTGAAAAAAGAACTTGAGCACTTCAATCTCTCAAATAACTGGGATGTTCGGTCGGCGGTACAATCTGGAAAAATCCGAGGCTATTCCGGAATTCAGTTGCAAAGACCCCGAAGACGACCTGCCCTAGAATTTGGTGGAAGAGTCATGCTCCAATGCCCGCAGCATTATATGGGAGAAAATCCAAAACCTGACCCACCAATTGAAGTAAGTTATTTGCTATTTGCTTTCCCAAGGCACAAATACTTGTCAAAAATAATCATTTTACTCACAAAAGTGTTAAATTGTATTTTAGTTACATGATGTACCCAGTGATCCTCGGGGAGCGGGAACTTGTGCCTTTGCCTCACGAGACATAGCAAAATGTGAAATCATTTGCGAATACGAGGAGAGCGCATTTCATTTGACGAGGCTGAGAGGCGTGAAGCATTGTACAGGGACCAGGGCAGGCCTTGCACCCTAATGGTCATCGAGAGTGGCCGCCTTATTATCAACATTAGGCTCATTGTCCTCTGTCTATAATTATCATAATGAATAGCGCCTCCCCTTTGTCCAGAGAACAAACAGACGGTTAAGTAGGCAATTGATTCAATGGGTGGCCACCACCATCTCTTTCTGGAGGACACCAAAATGGCTGCCGCAATGCCTAGTGAAAAGAAAAAAAGGATAGGCTTTAAAAGCACACATAAATTACACTTTTTCTGGTAAAGCACAAACGTTGTGGAGAATAAAATGAACAAATTAAACTACAATACAAGTTGATATATCATGTGCCAATCAAACAAGGACAAATGTATTTTGTCGCTTTCAACCAAAATTAAGTGTTTTGAGTAACTTCCCTGTACAGAGCACGCTAATCTTGGTTGACTTTACAAGTTTCATACGTTTCAAACATTCATGATCGCCACCCACTCTTTTTTCATTCTTGACAACTACTTGCCATATTCACAGAAATACACCGGCACTACGATATTGTCACTGGAGGAAAAAAGCACTATTACCCGCTTTAGTAGAAAGCGTGCCTGAGGTGTACTGTCAATTTTACACACTAAATGGTGAAATTACCTTTTAAATATTCCGCCTCTAAAAAGACAATTCCATTTCCTTGCAGAATTGATCCATATGAAGGCAACCCGAGAAGCTCCTTGACATGGGATTCAACCATGAATCATTCGCTCAACCACGCCAATGTTAAGCCCTTTATCATAAATAAGCACTCTAATAACCCTAGAGTATTCTTCGTCGCATTGCACGATATTGCCCAGACCACGGAGCTGCTCTGGAACTACAACGATGAACAATGCCAGTTCTATTCCAACAGCCAAACTCTCCCTGAAGAAGACTAAAAGATTTTAGTTGATGGTTAATAAAAACTGCTAATGGCAGATTAAATGGTGCTAACATGTGTTAAAGTCCTTACACCTACAAAACCCTTCCTTGGCTCCACAAATTAAGCCTTTCTGCCAAGTATACATTTGTTCCTTTTTTCAACACGCATAACCTGCACAACACGAGTTATAAAAAAAGACGGTGGAGAAAAAGAAAAATAACGACAAATATAACGGGAAAAAATGTAAAAGAAGCAAAAAGGAGAAACCCTAAAAACACTTTTTACAGTCGCTTGCAACTACCTGTCCACGCGCTTGACAAAAACATGTTCTGCCGGCCAGTCAAAATTCAAAGTTTTGACAATCAAACTTCAAAGTTTACCCGCCCACTTTGGAACCTTTCGGCGTCACTCCGCAAACACTTCACAGGAAGCTAAGTCAGCAACATTTACGCATTTTGTCCTTTGCAGTTTTGAACACCTTGCTTGAAATTCCTACCTACTTTATTTAAGGTAAACGCCATGTCTTGCCAAACGGCAAATAAATCAGCTAGGATCATTTGCGTAACTGGCGCCAAAACGTTCCCAAGTGAGCGGCTGAGCCTCCCATTGGCCATAGCATTGAATTCGTTTTCATTCCATGCTAATTTCTGACTGGATTTAAAAAAAGCTACCCATTGATGCTCTAACTTAGCACCTTCAGATGCACAACAAAGCTCTTTCTACTTACAGCTACGATTGCAGCTAGGATCAAACCTTACCCCAGCCTGGACAATGCAACCTCTCGAGTTTACTCGTGTCTAAAAATTATTTTACTGGTCCTTGCATGGGGATTCCTGTGGCACCTAAAGGGTCAAGGTAAGATTTTTTCAGAATTCCACAAATTATGATCAAGTCCTATATAAGAGAATTGGCTTCTTGGTCATTTCAAAGCTGTGGGCGCTCGATTTCTGTCAAGTAGTGTCACAGAAATACTGACTATGGCTAACAAATTATGGCAATGACTCAT
>NC_090878.1:635684-675684 GCF_036669935.1 Montipora foliosa | reverse complement strand
AAGACCTGACAAAGCCGATACTGTCCATGATATTAAAATAACCAGGCTTCACTACCTCACAATACAAAACGTTTGTACAAAGTGATGTCAAAGAGGTGTCGAAGTGATGATGTACACTAAGCCGGATAATGACGTCATCCCGTAGCAACCATCCTTCCGAATATTTGAACTTCCGTTCAGTCGCGGCTCGTTATGTTAGATCCCTTAAAGTGTGGCTAAGACGAGGTACATGTATATTTTTTTTTAGTGACATCTGTCTGGGTTACCTTTGTAATAGCAGTCTTGGTGCTGAGCTGTTCATGTGAGTGCTAACCTTAGAGCCTCTGTTGTAGTTGTTAACTTTAGAGTCTCTGCATGTTGTAATTGTTGTTGTCGTGGTGACATCTACATGCACATGTACTAAGCTGTCAGGTTAGTCACAAACTAGTCGATCAGGTGCTCTCCTCGTAAATGTCCACTTTATCAATTGATGCTCTTTTCAACCTTGGAAAGCAGTTTGCAGTATTTCTCCCACTCCACCCTAGCCCCACAAACCCTTTCTCTCCCCCAACACTCACATGCATGAATTAAGCAGCCCGTGAAGCTGTCAAGTGAGTCACAAACTAGTTGCACTCTTCTTGTTAACGTCAACTTTATCAATGCTCTGTTCAACTTTGGGGAAGCATTCTTTGATATTTCACTCCTACCACCATAGCCCCACAAACCTGATCCCTCCTCCATCACTCGCACACATGAATTTTGTCCATTGTCCATCCTTGAACTGGTCCTCCTTAGACGACAGTACACACCTCTGTGCAACTTTGAAATGTCAAAGCAAAATGGCATCATATTTTGAAAAAGTTTGAAATCCTTTCTGCATCAAATCTCAAGTGTTCTGGTAAAGAACCATTAAAAAGTGAGCCCTTAACCACTGGTTAATACAGTAATATTACAAGTAAATTAAGTTTAACTTGTATTCTATGGATTTCTTCTACCTCAGTGTCCTTCTTCCTTTCTTCCAAAGAATTATTGTCTTCTTTTTTATTGACTCAACTTGACTTCTGGAATTTCCTTGTACTTCCTCCTGTAACAAAACTGATTGAGAAAAAAAGTTAAATGATTAATAATTATTTGAGACCATCATTTTATGTGAGTAATGGTTGGACCACAATAAGCAAATAAATTACTTGATGTGATTCAGAAATTTAGAACTAACAGTAATAATATTATTTTGGGCTGTGATATTATTATATTTAATCACATTTTATTTGTCCAAAGTCCTTATAAGCAATGTGTACAGTGCCAGGTGTAAAGTAACTTTGATTTACAGATTGATTGAGGGGTTTTTTTCATTACTGATTTACAGTCTATTAATAACAGTTACAAAGCATTACAGTGAAAAAAATAAAGCAAAAAATACGAGCAATGCAATGTAGATTGGTTAGTAACCAATGGTTAGTTTGATAACTTTGGTTGCCTCCAAAACAGCACAAAATTTGTACCCTTGCAAGCTGTTCCTTGCAAGCTGTTCCTAGCAAGGCCGGTATTCCGGTGAAATTGCACCTTGTTAATGATTTCAAAAACTTAATTCTAAATTTTCTGTAAAAGAGGAGGTTCCCCTTTGCTATTTATAAGCTTCTAGAACAGATGCAGTCACCTATACTCTTTGTTTGTCCCCCCAAATTTTGAAAAAGCATTGTTTCCAGTTTCTCTTGGGACTTACAATGGCCCCAAGAGAAAACAAAAACAATGCTCATTCAAAATTTGGGGGAACAAACAAAGAGTATTATGGTATTTCCCGAAGTGGCTTATTATTACCTGAAACAAGAAATCCGCCAAAAGATATGAGCCTGCATTTGTCCTGTACAGCAGATATGGCTGTCATGTAAGACAACTCCATGCATTACTCCACAGGTAACCCAATTTTTCAATACCGCGAAATACCGCCGTTGGACTGTTTTGACGATTTCAATAGTAGCGTGACAATTGTCATCTTAACCTAGTTTAATGGCCTGTCAGCTCCCACGAGTCTCCTATAGCTCAATGGTAAAGCAGCTGAATTAGTAATCGAAAGGTCGTAATTACGCATTATATTAATTAATTAATTATTTTCTTTTTATTTTTTTAATGGAGGGATTAGTCATCACGCGCGGCGAAAGCATCGAGTAATGGGTTCCTGGCGCAAGGAAACCGATGGTTGCTCCGCTGAGTTTTTGGCTACGTGTGGTATGATCGGGATGAGGAGAAGTCAGTTTTAGATCCTACTCGCAGCTTCGCCCCGGCGCGAGAAAATTGTGTTTTTCACCTTTCATTTCCACGATCAAAAAGTTTATTTTTCTAACTAGTAGCATTGGTTTCTCGTTTGGCTAGTCATGAGAATTTGGTAGTCTATCAAGATCACACCTCTTAAGCTGATAATATTCTTCATTCTCAATACCCATCTAACTGACATTTTATTGAAATTGTGAGGAGGATTTACAGAGAAATCACTTCTGAGAGTCGAAGGGTCAAGAAACGACGACGGCTACGGCAGCAAAAACGCCACTATATTAAACTACAACGTTACTCAATGGGCGATGGCGCTCACATTGAATTTTAAAGCCAGACGTGTGCATGCGCATTTTTTTCAGTTGTTGAATGGATTGTTGAAAGGGTTTCAACATTTTCTGGAAAGAAGGGCATGTTGACCCGACGCGCGATGTTATAAGTTCCAATTTCAGCATTTTCTATACTTCCAACCATATCAAACAACCTATTCAAACGCCTTCGACATTTGCTTAAAACAATCATGGATGCTCATCGCATGTCAAACAAATGTTGAACCTCTTAAAATCGGTCAGGACGCAGCTGTTTTACAACCTCTCATTTCATTGGATCCCTTTGTTTTTATGCTCAGGGTGCATTGTTTCTTTTGTATCGTTCTTTGTCTTCATTGTTTTCTGAATCAATCCCGAGAGTCGTTCCGAGAGCTGCGTGGCGGCCCTCTGGAAAACACGCGGGTGAGAGTTTTTGTCACCTCGCGCAAAAGGGTCCTTTAAACAAATGAACTCCGCACAGTAAAATCACTTCATTGTTTTAAGAAAGTTGACGGTCGAATTTATTGCAAAAAAAATAAAATACATCCTTGCAAAAGGCTCACAAATTATCTCAAAAGACGCCAAAAGGACCATTATTATAAAAGTTAAAATATATGCTAAAAAACACTAGAAAAACTGTAATCTTATCGAAACTTCACAAACTAGATGACAAAAGATCTTAAACTATGTTTAAAATATAACTATTTCTAAGAAAATATCGAAAAAGACCCAATTTAAACACTATCTAACAAATCTACTCCTTAATGATGCGTTAATCAAGTGTGAACATCTTATTCAAGTACTTTCTGCTATGTGTAGTGTCTGTCTTAAGGACGGTGCCTACTAAAAACCACGAGGCACAGCCGAGTGTTTTTAGACCCTTACCCAGAGGACAATAACATTGCTGAACACCATTTACAGAGGGACCAAAGAATCGACTAGGATTCAGGCTGAATGCGCAACGTAAAGCATTAATTACTACCAATGAACCATACTGGGAAAGCTCTGTTTTTAACTTTGAGCAGACACCACTAAAATAGCACCAATCACTAGCTGTTTACAGTCTGTACGGCCAATTACATCAGGGCTTAATTAACCGACGGAAGACCAATAACATTACGACTTCGTTGACCACTTACATCAACGACCAGAGTATCTAAATCATCTACTGCTATTACACTGAAAACGACGTTCGCCCAGGTTGTCAAAACACCAGTCAATGTCACCAAAGACAGTCGTCCTCAGAATTACACTCACTCGCTTAAATAATGTAAATAACCAGTAGTAATCTCGGATTGTTGACGTGCGTTCGACAGTCGCTTTGGAAGCAAAGGAGAAAGGTAGCGAAAGAAACAATATTATAGGACCGACGTTTGAGGATACGAGCATGTACTTCTTTCCTGAGATAGTTTAAATAAGCGCCGAGTACTATGAATCATGTGATGGGATTGAAATACTTTGCCCTTGGCGAGATTCTCAATCACAAGTAAGTGCGGAAATAAAAAGCATCGAGTAACGTTGTCGCAGAAGCGACTTCAGAATACCCCATCAATATTGTCTTCTTAAAGCGCCATCGTTTGAAGAACGAGGCATATCTATTCCTATGAAAAGTAGTGGTCGGGTATTCTGGAGTATTGCCGACGTGGAGCGTCACACAATCTATCAAAATCTGAGTTCTTTTGGAATTGTGTGAAGGATTATAATTACTGAGAAATTTCCCTTGCCAAAAATCAGTGTGCTAACTCTACACAAACAATTTGCGCATATGACGTATCAATGCACTATGACGTCATTCAAGATGGCACTGAAAAAGGGCACGAACGAAAAATGAAAACTTCCTGAAGCCTCCCTATGCACAGGAAACCCAAATTAGAAAGTTCTTTCTCCTAATGTCGAACGCAATTATTAATTAATTAATATAAGGAATTATTGCTATTATTATTATTATCCGATTATTATTATTGTTGTTGTTTTGTTGTTGTTATTATTGACATGTGCCTCTTGCCTCTTAAGTTGTTAATTCCATCATTTTATCTCCTAGGTACTGCAGCAATTCTCTGTAGGCTTTTTCGTGTTCCCCATAGAGGAGACTAAATTGGCTTCGCCTGGCTGGAAATAAGGGAGTAGAATTGGCGCCTGTGCTCCTGCATATCCGTCACCTTGTTCTTGCACAGGCGAGCATGTCACAGGTGAGCTGTCTCCACTAGCGTGACAGGCGCTTTCTGCTCTGTGGATGTTTGATCCACCAATCGCCTCACTGGGTTGATTTAATTGGCTCGACATTATACTCTGCACAGCACTTCCCACGACAGCGTTCCTCAGTCCATTGGCTTGGTTGGCACCTACACTCATAAGTTGGCTCTGTTCGGTCGCCTGCGAAGCGCCACCATCACCAGAGTATACAGAGTCTTCGGCAGCGTTTGCCTCAGTGTGACTCAAACTGCTGGTCTGATTAGCAGCTGTCTCGGAAAGGCGGATCGGCACGGTAGAGTATCGTCCTTCCCCACTCTCGGTCATTGTGAAACCATTCGCAAGATCAGAGCGACTGGGAAATGAAAAAAGAACCTTTTAGACTCAAATAAGACTCGCTGTGGTAGGAAAAGTTATAATTACATAAAAGAAAAAACAGCAACCTCGCAGCTTGTAGTAGGATCAAATTTATTTATTTTAAGTTCATATTTTGTTTTATTTTGCCTCGTCAAATACAAAGAAGATAATTAATACACCAAAAGAAAGATACTGACTGAGAGGCCACAATAGCAAAATCACGAGGTCCCATGTGGTCTTAAGAAATGGACACTACTTAGATCTGAGTATCTCAATTTCGGCCAAATTAGATAACAAATTAAGTATAAGAAGTAGCGTTTATGGCTTCAAATTAAATTAAACGTACGCTTATATAATAAGATATAAATAGCATTTGATCTCCTTACTTATTTCTATTTAAGTTTCAATGATACGTTTCAAATCTGTTGACTAAATTTTACTGTATTTTTTCATGACGTGAACGCGCGCCTAATAGACCTTATTCATAAATGGCGGTCAATTTATAATACTTTTGTCAAAGTGCAAATTAGTTTACCAAGCCTCGATACCATACAGTGAATTGAAAAGAATTCTTGCTTTAAATGAGGCTTGGTAGGCTAATTTGCACGTGGACGAAAGAATTATAAATGTGACCGCCATTTATCAATAAGGTCTATAAGCTGTCATTCTAAGGTTAATATTTATTTATTTTGTCCCGATTAAAGACAATTAACACCAATTCATCTGCAGATTAAGCACATAGGACGCAGACAGTTTCATTGATAACCCAACTATCGATTGTCACGCAAATGCCTGATTAGTGGAATGAAAACATTGAGGGTCATAATACAGGCCTAGCGAAACACTTTCTAAATTTAGTCCATATTATGATGCGTGTCACTGTAAACAAACCACAATTTGTGGTACCATAAAGGATATTGGCTACAGCGTACACACTGGCCACAAAAATTCGAAACCGCAACCGGAAAGAAAACTCTTAGTCAACCGTGTAGGGTCACTGAGAACTGAAGTTAACCGGAAGGCAGAAAGTGCCTGTTTTGATCAACTTTCAATTGAATGGCGAGCTTGTGCAAGTTGAAAACTTCGCATTAAAACCAGTTGAAAATAGCTGGTTGATCTTGTGGACATTACATTTTCTTGATGCATCCCCAAACCGAGGGACAGGTGGAACCCAGACAACCGTACTAGTCATACTTTAACTAATGCGTATTCCGTTAAAAAAATATGCCAATTTTCGCGACAAATGATTACAATTTCGTCAAGATTTTCAAAAATCTACAGCCGAGAAAAGTCAATGAATGGCGATATTTCGCGTGACCCGTCACCTGTTTTATTACTATGTCAACCTTAACCACAGCATTCGTAGTTTTTCACGTCCAATAATGAGTAGCTTTCATGACATGGTGTACTCAAACAATCCGTGGTTTCAAAAGTAGCTTAATTATACCTAAGTTTCATATACTCATTTCGACTCACTCCATTTATCATCTGGAAGGTAAATGTAAAGTCTGCTACGAGCCTAGTGGCCCATCGGGCCGGCGCTTATCTCCGGTTACTGTAGCATGAAGCGACTAGGAGTATTAATACTCCCCTCTGGATGGGATGCCAGTCAATCGCAGGGTTAACCCCCAGCATTAAATTTGCCGGTACCTATTTATAAACCTAGGTAGCTTCGATCAAGCAGCCAAATAAATAAAACTTTTTTTTTCTAAAATTCTAGATGTTTCGCTGAAATCAGGCCTTTTACATGCTATCATTCATGTTTTTGGTTTATTAGAGATATTGCTTGAAACAACCGATCTAAAAATTGATTGTAAATACGTTTGAGGGCACTGATTCTTGACTAAAATGTGTTCTAGATATATCCAGTATACTGAGGAAATTATTTGTACCTGTTCTCAAAAGCACCCAAATAAATCTAGAAGACAATGTTTCTCCATACAAAGTCTTCTTCGACAAATTCCGCGAGTCACCGGGAGCCAGTAGCCACTCATTTGTGTTCTATTAAAAATCCCTGAATCTCACTGCTCTTCTATTCGCTGATAGAATACAACGTGCGCTCGATAACATACACAATCACCCGGACATAATGTTTTTTGAAATCTTCAATTTTTTCACTTCAGAGAAACTTTATTATGAAACCCCTCCATGACGGGCGATAACACGCAACTCGGTAAGACATACACACTGTCCCGGACATATAAGGACAAAAATGCGTTTGGATAAAACTGCCAAAAAGGACTTATAAATCTCAAAAATCATTGACATGAAAAAAAATTGAATCTATTCAGTGGTTTAAAATCTCAGTACCGGTATGAGCTGCACACGTGGAATATATACGCAAGAGCTTAACGGAAAGGCTAAACCGCCCTTAATTATCAGCGACACTCACCAATATTAAAGAAGATCTTGCACGAGCAGGGCAACTATTTTTCTCTTACGGATATTTCGCCAGTGTGTGCTTGCTGATTCACAGCCTTCTTGACCAGAAAAAAAATGCTTACTTGTGTGGTCTGATGATTGTCGCACGTTTTACTCGACTAGCTAAGTGGAATCCCCTGTAGAAATGGGCTATTTTGGCAAAGACCCTTTTACTTGCTTCGCCGTCTGGAAAGTACGTGGCAATTACCATTTTATCCTGACTATAAATATTGACTTTCTTTGTATCACACAAAACGTTGATTAGGCTTTAAAATCTTGTGGTTGACTGAACCCATGCATCTCACAGTTTCCGCCTCTTGAGCTAAAATGGCTGGAAACACTGACTAATCAACTGTTTAATCGCCTTAGTGTGAGCATAGTTTTCATACCACAACGTCCATTGATCTCGCCCACACTGTCTAGCCTTTGGATATTAGTAGTAAATAAATCATCTTATCATTAACAGAAGGGATGTATTTCTCGAAAACCGTACGTTAGCTTTCCTCACATTTAATAACGATTGTGAATCGAATGACATAGTTTTTCTCCAAGTTAGGGTGCTTTCGATTTCATGATTTTTCAAATCTTCATTCCTTTCACTTTAAACTGTATTCTGAAAGTCCTGTTTTTCATTCTCAGCAAAAACATGATCTACTGACAAACAATCAACCAATCAATCTGATTGATTGGTTTGTATTTGCCTTGCTCTTTTAACGCGTAATTTCTTTGCTACGATTTAATTTAAGGTAAGGTAATGAATTTATATAGCGCATTTTCTATTGACATATTCAAATGCGCTTTAGAAGCAAGGGATCTATGGGTGAGATCGGACATCAGCATATATAGGCGCCGCTGGCAGCCGCTATCAGTCCATTAGCGATCTCACCCAGCACATGAATGAATGAAATGAGACCTGACCACAACATGCAAATAGTCCACAAATTATGGAAATATTCCACATGTGCAAAAAGCCGTCTGTGACAGGAATTCTTGTGAGGTCATGAAGTTACCTTCTAATTGTAGGAGAGCTTTAGTTTGCATTCCGCAACTTATAGTTGCCCCCATGAAACATGAATATCAGTTTTAGAAAGAGTAAACGGCATTTTTACCGCGAAACAGTGATAATGAATACGTATCCATGTTAGGGTGCTTTCGATTGGGAAATCCGGATTTAGATCTTAGACTCCGGATCTTCGGAGTTGCAATCGAACACAAAATCCGAAAACGGATTTCACGACGGATTTTGATAATTGAAATCCTTACCCGACATGGATTTCCAATCAGTGAATCTGCGACAAAATGATTTTATGTTTGATTGGAAATCCGAAGATCCAGATTTTAAAATCTAAACCTGGATTTCCCAATCGAAAGCAACCTTAATTGGGTTTAGCAGAATACTCCTTCCGTTATACCAAGATTTACTTAATGTACTTGCCTTACTGAAATTGTAAAATTCATTTGCTGTCCTTTCATCGAACTACCAAATAGGATATCCAAATCGCAAAAAAAATTAAAATTTGAATCTATTCAGTCTTTGAAAATCTCAGTATCGGTATTAGCTACAAATGTACACTGTAAACTCAACTTGTCTACGCGAATGATAACTTTTCTTTATCTTAGACACTCACCAATACGATGATCTTGCACAAGCGGGGCCTCTTTTCTAACAGTTATTTCGTGAGTGTGTGCTTGCTGATTCACAGCGATCTTGACCGCAAAAATTTGCGAGATCTGCGAAAAAGTTAAAGTGTTGCACGGAGTACTTGACAACCTCGACAGCCCGATTGCTTTGCTGTTTGGCGTATCGACAGCGAACTTTTTTAGTCTTTGTGGCGAAGTTTCGTTTTTGATTGGATGTGATGATATTGAATGGCCACAAAACAAAGGTCACTGGTTGCCGGAAAGTCATGTATTACTACACTTATGACACCTATTTATAACGTATACTTATTGTGGTAACGATTTTATGTTTACCATCTCTTTGGTCCCTTTAGTCTTCGTGGCGAAGTTTCGTTTTTGATTGGCTGTGATGATATTGCGAATAGCCACAAAACAAAGGTCAATGGTTGCCGGAAAGTCATGTATTACTACACTTATGACAACTATTTATAACGTATACTTATTGTGGTAACGATTGTCCGTTTGCCATCTCTTTGGGCCGCAGGTTAAATTTCTGATCTGTTGACGTATTCTCCTTATTTGTGCTAAATCAATTGTCCAAAATGTATCAGCGTAACCTCTAAATTGCTTCTTATGACATTTTTTCATTCTCTCAGGATCATAAGTTCAGTCAAGTTAAATGAGCAGCAGAGAGCGAACTTGACTTTAATGAAGAAAGACACCCACAAAATAGCCCTGAAAAAAATGATGGCTTGGAAGAAAATGTAACGCTTCTCCGGACCCACGGCGTGTCAATTTTTTCCTCTCAATTTTCTCTCAATGTATATTGCATATTTACTGATAATACTCATCAGCGACTTTTTCGTTCATCGGACGAAATTATTACGGAACAAAAGAAGTAAATGTTTCTGCACCCAGTTGAAGTCTGGATGGCTCATTCATAACAACTGATAACGTATTGGTGAACAGTCATCTCTTGGTGTTTACAAATACATTCAATGCATGACTTACAAGTTGAACATTCAAATGGCAAATGAAGACCACCCCTCCCCCCAATTTCAATAATAAAAAATTGGCGGGCTTCAACTTGCATGGGGATTCATTATTGATTTTTGGGAGGGAGTACTGGTTTTTTTAATTTTATTTGCAGAAGTCAGTTATAACAAACACTTTGAATATCGCACGTTCATTAAATATAACTATAAGACATGAGTCATTAAGAGAGGTCTGTGTTATCTGCACGAATACCTACTACTATTATACATCAGACTCACTATGAAAAATCTGATTGGTCGAGAAGTCTGTGTTATCTGCCGAAGCCGAAGGCTTCATGCGAAAACCGAATTCAATAATTGTTTTATTTTACATTTTTCACATAATTCATCCTCAGAAACAGAAGCGAAACGTTCAGCCATTTTGTCTCTGAGGAGAACACTCCAAGGGGCTTAGTAACCAGGCAGACGTTGAACGATGAATGTAATATCTGCAGCAGATATTACATTTATCAGGTCAACTTCACAAGCTATTGTGAATTGATTGAATGCTCTCGACCAATCAGATTTTTCATAGTGAGTTTGATGTATAATAATAGTAGGTATTCGTGCGTGATAAATTACCACAATAATAATTGGTTTGTTATTGTTATCATAGCGTTGTCTTTAACTTCTGATCTCCTGCCTACGGACGTTTTCCCGATTTTCTTATTTTTAATCGAAAATGAACTTTAATTGATGCTTAATTAACATGGACTACTACCGACTCTGCAGTAGTTGAGGATAACAGTATTATAGTATCATGACGCCTTCAAGAAACTGTGATCAGGACAATTAGAATTCGTCTGATGTGGCTCTCCATTCTCAAACTCAATTTTATAATGTTTCACACTTTTCAGTATGAACCGATCTGAGGTTATGCATTGCCACTGAGAGGCAAATTGCTTCAGTCGACCACCTATAATGTCAACAGATTGCTCTGACCTATTTCTTACCTCAACATCAATATTATTAGAAATCGGCGTCACGCTGACTTCCCCTCCTTCTTTCTCTTGAAAGTCGGAGGATGTTTGTGGTCGTTTTTCCACGAGCCCAAAAAAGGCTTCCTGTAATATTGGTATCTTGGGCCTCCACGGCCATGGGCATAAAGATTAGCCGTTGATCTTCCAGTCTGCGTAGACAGTTTCTTACCAACGCGGTTGACCTCGGTCAACTCTTTCACCTGTTTAGGGAGATCATCGCCAAATAATTGGTCGGTGATTGCCAATGACGAAGAGCAAAGGTGTTTATGTACGTCGTGCAGGTCAGGTTTAATCAATTCTCTTCGGCGTTGGTTTAGTTCGCTATTTGCATTAGCAAACAAAGCTAGCGCATCTGTTGCCAATTACAACAGGTCGTTTCCATTTTGAAGCGACGGGATATGATCTAGCCATTTGCCGATCATAGTAGTCAATGGTCACTTTCTGGAGCCGGGAACTTAAAAGATTACAGTAATCATAGTAGTTATTCAGTTTTTCCTGAAGTTTCTCTTCCGGCAGGCCCTCTTTGACCATGGTATTAACCACATTGGCCAGCTCTGCATTAATTCTTGGACCCGTTTCCTCTTTCTTTAGCTCTCAGTGACTTAAGCTATTAAGCACTTCAAAATTTCCTTCATTAGAAGGCGCTTCCTGAGCCCTGGCTGAGTCAGTCAGCTTCGTCACAGTTTCCTGAATGCTTGTAGTTTTAGTATCTTTCTTCTTCTTCGCAGAGGGCTCCCTGTTGATCTCGCGGTCATTCGCGGTCTGAGGAGTTTCCTCCTGTTCTACGTCCGCTATGTCTTCGTACTGTATTTCCAATTCTGACTGGAACAGTTTAAAAGACTCTGCAATAGTCTTACATAAATCCTGAGACATCTGGGCAAATCCTTGTTTCAACGAAGCGGTCAACTCTTGTAGGTCAGTTTTGGCGCCAACGGCGCCATCAACAACTTCAACATTCGCCTCGATATCTTCGGCTGTAGAAGCAGCATTTCTCCGTTTTAAGTTGTCTTTCTTGCCCTTAGGCTCAACATGAGTCGAACTTTCAGGCATTCTTTGCAAATTATCGCTTTGCAGACAACAATAACAATCTTTAGAAATCGAATAAGGTGCTGACTTCAGTTTGCTTTCAAAGGCGGCAAAACACTGAGTTCGCGCAGGCGCAGTACTATCTATCGTGAGCCCTCAGTGCGGTGACGGAATAGAATTACGTGCATGTCACGCAGATCTGACACAACCGTACACAAAACATGCTGATGCAGCTCTGTAGTAAATCTAAATAATTGATTTGGTGGGGAGATATGACCAACAAACTGGAATAATATCAGAAAGATTGATGCTGCGTAATAAACCCGTTGGCGACTTATTCTCTGTTAGGGTGATGCCTTGTTATAAATAAGGAGTTTTTTTGAGATCTACGACCGCGAAGGTCGACGAAAACGTCACCTCAAAAGATAACTTGGCTCTATCATAAGTCTTCGTTATTATTCGGTCTTGTTCATGTCCTAAAATATGGACGGCATATTCCAAAAGTAGATAGGTACGAGCGGTTTCTGAGTGAAAATAGAGAATGAAAGATTATCTGGTGCAGACTGAGAATGACTGGAATGTATGGAAACAAATCACCAGCGGTCCAGCACATTTTGGCGCAGTTGTTTGGCAACACGATCACGCGACCAAATAAGCAAAGCATTTTTCTCTAAAATTAGAGATTTTTCATTGAAATAATGATGTGTAGGCCACACCGGGTTGGTGCCTGGTGTTTTTACTCAAATGTGTTCTAGATACGTTTACTATACTGAGAGAATCTTTCTCCCCATTCGTCCTTCAAAAGCACCCTTTTTAATAAATCTAAAAAACATGATTTATTTATACTGATAAGTGCAACTAGTCACCGTAAGCGTCAGCCTTGCTTTTGGTCACTTTCTGGAGCCGGGAACTTAAAAGATTACACCAAGAGCCTAAGTCTCTCTGTTATTATTAGCAGTCACTCAGCCGCGTTCTATTAAAAATCCTTGAAACTCACTGCTTTTCGCTTCGCTGAGAGAGCACAAACGCGCTCTCCTTGCCCTTTGAAATGGAAAATAACTCTTGATTCTTGGATTTGGATGAAATCGTTAACTATTCCACGGTCATAGTGTAGAGTGCCAGCATAGTTTTCTTAATCCTATGGCTCCTTCCATTAATCTTGCCCGGACTGCCTAACTTTTGAATATGACTAGTAAATGCAGGGCTGTGTTCCTCGAAAGCCGTACGTTAGGTTTGTTCACACAGCCATATTTAACAAGGATTGTGAACCGAATGGTCCAGTTTTTCACCTTAGCTTTATTTACTTAATGGGATTTAAAATTGTACCTGAATAATAAAGGTAATATTGAGGCTAAACGTAGATGACATTACCTTAAATTGTTTTTGTCGCGTGGCCATAAAACAGGCGACCATACCCAACTTGATAACAGACACAATGACCCGGATATAAGGACAAAAATGAGTTTTCGATAAAAGTACTAAGAAGGACATCCCAATCGCAAAGATCATTGACAAGAAAACAAATTCAATCTAGTCAGTCGTTTAAAATCTCAGTACCTGTATAAGCTAAAGACGTGGATTGTATATTCAACATGTTTACGCAAAGTCTAAACCGTTTTATCTGCGACACTCACCAATACGAAGATATTGCAGGAGCAGGGCTACTATTCCTGTGGAGGATATTTCGTGAGTGTGTGCTTGCTGATCCACACCCTTTTTGACTGTGAAAAATTGTTGAGTTGCGAGGAACGTTGTTCTCGGCAAAGTGGCATCCCCAGAAGAAATGACAAGTGGTATTTTAGCGACGATGATTATATCTGCTTAGTTGGAAATATTCGCTTGAATGTCCGTCGAACGTTGATCGGCTGTCAGACTACTTGAGGAAATTAGCTTGTAGCACTGTAAGAAGATAAAAAGCGGATAAAAATAGCGCAGAGGATCTAAGATGCTGACAAGTGATGTTCGGTGCTGTTTTTACTGATCTGCTTTTTATCGTCTTGAAGTGACTTCCTGTGTGGGTGGATCGGAAATGTTATCTTTTTGCAGAATTTTCGCTTCAGAGAAGCTGTATTATGAAACTGGTCATCCATTAAGGGAAAATTTCGACTTGAGTTGTTTTTCTGTGTGATGTTCGTGTGTGTAGATTTGAAATTTTGATGGAAATGTTGCATAAGTCGCGGGATTAGTCAAATGCTTTCTTAATATCTAGAAAATAACACTGTCTCAATATATATATTTTTAAAGTTTCATTGAAGGCAAGTCCCAACACAATGGGCTTTGCGAAGCATTAAGCGACGTGAGCTCGTGATCACGGTATTTGAGATTTGGAGAGAAAACATCAAGGGCTTAAAACTTTCGGCATTGTGTTTAACACAAGGTCTATAAATCCCTAAAGAGGTTCCAAAAGTGAAATTAACCAAGTGTACCACTCAAAACAGCAGAGTCTTACCAATTGCTGGATTTCGGTGGGGGGCAAGAAACAAGATGAACATAAAATCGAACTTATATAGAGGAGAGAACCGGATAAAATTTACACGAGCGATGTTTAATTAGCTTGCAATCGCAAAAAAAACCCAGCTAAATATCGCCTTACACGGAAAAAATTTGGAGATAAAGTACGTGTTGCTACATTAGACAAAAGAAAACATAACATCCTGGGGGCCTTGGCTGGAATGCGGAAATTTAGCAACAAAATAAATAACTTCTCGAAGTCTTTCGGCAAGTTCCTAAGAAAGTCACCCACATTTTGTAAAGCAAAACGATGATTGGATTAGTTTAGGGTGTAACCGCTTTTTCCTCTGTTTATCGAGTTCCAGCCAATCTACATTTTTGACTTTCCACAAAAAAGGAAAGCTCCTGAAGGAAAGATATTAGGGAGGTAATATAACTTCTAATCTGAAATATAAACACTGATTGCTTATGCCAGTACATATTTCACGGTTTCAACGTCATCTCCAACGTATTTATATAAGTGATTCTTTTCCACAAGAGAGTACTTTGCTCTTAGCTTCCCTTTGGCTGATTCGAGTCCTAGAAATTCCGGCTCCCGGTTTTCTGCAACCTCGTTCCACCGATGGTGAACCCAAACCCATGCATGCCGAAATTTAAGCATCACAAAGCAAGGTAAAAAATTATTTCGACCCACTAGGTTCTTCCCGGTACAAGAATTTTTCTCTTTTCGTGCAAACAGTCCCTAAGAGATAACTCAGTACAGCACTGAAAAAGGCGACCAGTAACACCATAGATGCATAAAAAATTTACGTTTCTCGCAAATAATCATCATGTCATCTCGTCTTATCTTCGCTGGCGTACCTGGCTCGGATTTCCACAAATAGCTACAACGTTTTTCTCTTTTTATATACTGCCCAATTCTTTTATTACACCTGATGTCTCGGCGGCCAGAAAAAGTCTTGACTCTAATAGGCCACTTTGGAAAATACCATAATACTCTTTGTTTGTCCCCCCAAATTTTGCATAAGCATTGTTTCCAGTTTCTCTTGGGCCTTACAATGGTCCCAAGATAAAACATAAACAATGCTTATGCAAAAATTTGGGCGGACAAACAAAGAGCATTATGGTATTTTCCGAAGTGGCTTATTTGACTCTATTATTAAGCAAAATTCAAGATACATTATCCTACTGTTTTGGCACCAACATGGCCGTCTTATCACGTCAGTGCAATCAAAAAATACAGTTGGACAGTTGAAGCAACGGCAACCGAGTTCGACTGAGAAGATTGCTGACAGAGCAATATGACGCGAAATAATAGTACATCTGCACGCTCTACACATGCGTCAGTCTTCTATAGGAAGAGTCAGTACTGAAAATATACGAGCTCATTGAAACTGAATACGTGCCGCACGTGCAGCATGAGCATTTTTCCTCCTTTAACCAATGATATGATTGTTATTTTGTGGCGTTCACTTGTTGCATAAATAGCCTTCCTCGTACGGCAAACGGCAAATTTCAAACTAAAATTTCCGTTTTCCCAATTTCAAAGACACTCCTTTGATTCTAAAGCCGTGGCCAAGCCATCGAACAAAGTTGGATTCAACACTACAACTTTGCTCGATCCAACATTGTTCGACTGCTTGGCCGCCCACGTTGGAAAATGTTCGTGCAACATTTTTTTTGTGCAATTAAATGTTGGACAGACTTTGCTTTTGATCAAACATTACGCCCAACAATTCTGCTCATCGTAACAATGTTGCAGTGTTTTGCCGCTCTTCCAACAAAGTTGTGTCCTGCATAGAGTCACGTTCGCGCTGCTAGCCAATCACGAATCGTTATCTTATTTTCAGGCCTATGCTTCTGGCTACTACTGCTACTGCTACTGCTCCCTTAACGCCGCACGGCGCTGTTGGGTCCCAGCAGATTAAGCAGCCTCACGTACGAGCCCATGCCAGCCGTCGCGGCAGCGGGCAGCCCTGGCAGCCTCAGCGAAGCTGAGGCCCGTCCACTCAGTAATGTTGTCACTCCACTTCCTCCTAGGTCGCCCTCTGCTTCTGCCACCTCTGACTTTGCCCTGAAGGCATGTCTTGGCCAGGCCGTCACCACGTGTGGTGTGACCAAACCATTTCAATTTCCTGGTCTTCACAATCTCAAGAAGTTCTTGATGACGTCCAATTTTAGCAGTTACATCGCTCTAACACTGTCATTAGATATTATTTGCCTGTAATCGATTCCTAGCAGTTGTCGGAGACATCTCATCTCAAAAGAAGCTACCCTTTTCTCTAGGTAGGCGTCGAGGGTCCAGGATTCACAGGCATACAGAAAAACAGAAATGACCATTGATCGTAAAAGTCTTATTTTTGAAGATTGAGAAATACATTTATCATCCCAAACAACTTTGAGTTTTGAAAGAGAACTTTGTGCTTTGGCCATTCTGGAGAGGATTTCAGATTTGGAACCATTATCAGTCACTAGAGCACCAAGATATATAAACTGATTCACATGTTGCAGATAACTACCATTGGCTAATGATTTTTGTTTTCTCAGCACTTATTTCCATACCAAAAGCAGAACAGCTCTGATTAAGTCTTTTGATTAGTTCAGCGAGTTCAGCTTCTGAACCAGCGAGGCCATCAATATCATCTGCAAAGCGCAAATTGCTGACAGTCCTGCCACCAATGCTAACTGCAGCTGTTGATTCATGACCTTTAAGAGGATCTGTCATGATTCGTTCGAGGAAGATATTGAAGAGTGTTGGGGATAGTAGGCAGCCTTGACGAACCCCTACGGTGGTGCGAAACCATTCTCCAATTTCACCCTCCAGATAGACTGAACTGGTGGCCTGGTTGTAGAGTTCTTCAATAAGTGAAATCAAGGTCTTGTTGATATTATACGTATTCATCGTAGCCCACAGCGCTTGATGCCACACCCTGTCAAACGCCTTCTTGAAATCAATAAACACACGATAAAGCTCTTGTTGATGTTCTTGGTACTTCTCAATGATGCATCTGAGATTGAAGATTTGTTCAACAGTACTTCTGCCTTTCATAAAGCCGGCTTGTTCCTCGGCAATTATTTCTTTTGCTTGGTGCTTCAGGCGGTTAAAAATGACTCTGAGAAGAACCTTGCTTGGATGGCTGATTAAGCTTAAGGTACGGTAATTGTTGCACAGTTTGAGATCACCTTTCTTTGGGAGTGTAATAACAAGAGATCTTGTTCAGTTTTGTGGCCATTTAACACTTTTCCAGTGGCTCAGTTGGCTGAGCATCGGGCTGTCATGCGGGTGGTCGTGAGTTCGACTCCGGCCGGACCAACACTCAGGGTCTTAAAATAACTGAGGAGAATGTGCTGCCTTTGTAATTACATCTGCAAATGGTTAGACTTTCAAGTCTTCTCGGATAAGGACTGTAAACCGGAGGTCCCCTCTCATAACCCTTGTTGGAAATTAGATAGTATGGGACGTTAAAGAACCCACTCACTGTTCGAAAAGAGTAGTGGACGTAGTCCCCGGTGTTGTCTAACCTAAGCTGGACGGGGGCATCTTTCACTTCCATAAAAAAAAAATTAATTGTAAACCG
Organism: Montipora foliosa; assembly: GCF_036669935.1. NCBI lineage: Eukaryota > Metazoa > Cnidaria > Anthozoa > Scleractinia > Acroporidae > Montipora > Montipora foliosa. Next base: position 657,472 of record NC_090878.1, on the reverse strand, counting down.
CGTAACAAGCAGTCCCCCACAAAAGTGTTGTAAAATTAGTCCTGAAAAGCCCCGTGGGGAGAGACTAATAGCAAATCATTGTATTTGTATGGTTACAGATGTTTAGAAGAGCTGTCGTCATATGCTCACCGCCTGCTTGAATCAATTCTCCTGGGATGTTGTCAACGCCTGGTGACTTCCCTTTCTTCAACATTTTTACAGCTTCTTCAATTTCCGATTACAATATGAGGTCTTCTGAGTCATCGGTTTGGCTTTCTGGTGTGTCTAAGACTCTGGCGTCGCCCTCAGCTCGTAGTTGTACAGTTCTGAGCAGTACTCGGTCCACCTTTCTAAGATTTTACTTCTCTCAATGATGGTTTCACCTTTCTTATCTTTGATGGTGTTGACTTTGCTTTGCTTTTTCTTTGTTAATGTTTTAACAGTATCATAAGCTTTCTTGCTATAATTGTTGCAAAACGATGGTGGACGAGGACGAAGAAGGCGCCGTGGATGTTGATGAAAAGCCAGAACCTTGATCAGCGAGCATGGAGCAATGCCATGTTTAGCCCCCTTAACCATTATCTCTCTGTTGGATATATCTGGTTGAATAGCGTTTAAAATTTCTGCAAGTTGATCTATGCGGATGTATCTTGCAGTGAATGTACCTTTTTTACTTGTTCTCTTAACTATTCTTTGGTTTTTCCTAGTTTGAATCCGTCCTCAAACAGCTCCAGTAGCATAAACGCTACGAGCGGTTTTCGTTCCAGTGCTAGCGCCATATTTTAAAATTTAACGCCAACTTGAACTTGAATCAGCTTCCTGTAGCAATGTTGGCTAGGGTGTTGCCACTACCTCAACATTTACATCCAACAATGTTGCATGTAGGATCCAACTTTGTTGTAAAGTTTTGCCACGGCTTTACGCCCAACAATTCTACTCGACGCATCAATGCTGCAGTGTTCTGCCCCTCTTCCAACAAAGTTATGACCTGCTAGCCAATCACGAATCGCTCTCTTATTTTCAAGCCTAGGCTTTAGCTTTTAGCATCATTTACAAAAAAGATGGCGGACGACTGACCAAAAGGCAGTCGTGTTTGTTGATGAACAGCCCTTCATCTGGACTAAGCGGTTCTCCACCCATTTTGTTGCCTGTTTGGAGATGTCTGGCTCAATAGCGTTTAATTAAAATCTCTGCTAATTGATCCGGACTCATTCTCATCATCTCGTTAATTAAACGCGGGTGTATATTGCAGTGATAACTGTACAACGACAGAGATATTCCCTTCTCTACTCGTTCTGGTACACTTTATCTGTTTTTTCCTCGCTTGAATCCCTCATTTCCGTCCTCCAACACGTCCGGTACAATAAACGCTACAAGTGCTTTTCGTTTCCATGTTTGAACCATAGTTTCAAATTTAGCACCACCATCTTAACCCTTTGGCTACTGGAGATTTGGCCGAAAAACACGTTTTGAAGCTAGTTGAGGGTTTTTTTGGTCACTGTCGTGCTGTTTAAGAGCTAAATCTCCCTACAAACCCGTTTCCAGGTTGTACACTCCGCAGCCTTTTCAGCCAGGTGCAAAATAAGCGCTTGCAAAGTTCGGGCATGCGCAGAAAGCAAAATTTCGACATTTTTTTGGGTTTCAAAGTGGCACAACACTTTCGACTTTCACTTTTCGCTTTCTCTCCTTCCCTCTCTTTTCGCTTTCCTTGCCTCATTATTTTTTCAACTTGCTGGGCATTTGGTAGGCTTTATTTTGGTGGGAAGAGTTTCTGAGAAAACTTTCATCATCTTAGAATTAGGTGCTCAGAAAGGTAGGTGGCTAATGGAGCAAGCTTGGCCGTTTCTCCAGTTTCCTTGACTGAATTGTGCTCATTCTGGTATAGTTTGAAACATCTCTTCTCCCTGCACAAGTTAGTGGACAAAGCTGTTCCTGACCGTTAAAAGTGATGACGTCACAAGGGGTAGATGGGACCGTGAATAAAGCTGGACGTATTTTGCCAGATAGTAATCAAAGGGTTAACATTTACATTCAATAATGGTTGCAGTGGCATTAGGGAGTTAACACTAAGGTTAAAATAAAGTTCTATTGTTCAGTGTTTCCCAAGGGATTGAAATCACCTCAGAGTTGACACTATAGTAGCGTCAACACTTTTCTGGATGTTACACTGTGTTTCTCGTAAGTGTGACAACAACCAATGTTGCACGTGGGATCCAACTTTGTTCGATAGTTTGGCCAGGTCTTAGACAAAATTAACAACGTCGGCGAGGGCAGAAGGACAATAAAAGAATAGCTTCAATGAACTCTGCACGCCCAGAACGAGTGTTTTGCACTATGTCTATGTCTTTCCCGTTATAGTCTTGACAACCGTAAAGACTGGTTTTCACAAGCGACGCAAGCACAATCGTAAGCACAAGTACCTTATGGTAAGTGAAAACAGAATACGCACTCGTAAATGATAGGCCAGGGTCACCAAGAAATCCGCCATAATGAGAAATTCCAAAGATATGAGCCTCCATTCTCCTGTACAGCCGACATCTTCGTCAACTCTCCACTCACTCCACAGGTAACCCATGCCAATTTCCATCTCAGTTATCCGTTTCAATGCACTGTTTGGTCAATGGTGGAACAGCCGAATTAGCAATCGGAAGGTCGCGATTTCGACTTCTGAAGATTTGCACTCGGATTCTTTCCCAGTATTCCCGATTCACCATTGAAAAACATTCGATCTCCTTGTGACCCAATGTTGCAAGGCAGCAGATGACAAATTTTAACCCATGGCCATTATCCAATGTTTACAAGATCAGAGGAAAAACTGGTCTAAAGTTTCAAAAAGACCACCAAAAACACATTATTCGCAAACTTTCATCTTTTGAAATGCCTTCATTTTGAAGATACAGGGAATTTTATAAAATCCAAAAAACACCCAAAGGTTTTTGGGAACCACAGAGGACCGTGACAAGAAATTAATTAATTAATTAATTCGTTAATTAATTAATTATTCTAAATCATCCAGATATAGAACGCGAACTGCGGTGACAAACATGAGACTAAACAAGTGCATAACTGCAATAATTATTTTAGTGACTTAACGTTTCGTTTGTCTCAACATACATCTTCAGAAGAAACCGTTAGCCTTTATTTTTTTTGAAATGTATAAAGGTAATAGTAATGTTGAGACATACGAAACGTTAAGTCACTAAAAACAATATTCCAGTCATGCGCTTGTTTAGTCTCATATTCGTCATCGCAGTTTGTGTTCTATTTATAATCAAGCTTCGTTAGCCAATTGCAAAGACGAACAGCATCTAGATATATATGGTACGTATCTACGCTTTCTTTTATCATTCGCTTGACGTTGCGTATTAATACTGCGATACCCGAAAAGCACCGAAAAAGTTTTGGGAGCCCCAGAGGACCATGACGAGAATGTAACTAGTTAACTAATTAATTAATTAATTATACACCCTAAACCATGTAAATATATATGTATGTATCTACACTTTCCTTAATCATGCCCCGTCCACAGGTATCCAGAGATTTTTGTATCCGCAATTTTTTTTTTTTTATGCGGATACAAAAATATATGCGTCCACACGTATCCGATTCGTATCCGGATATCTCAAAGGATTAGTCAACAGAGCATGCGGAAAAAGACTGGTTCTGATACTGTGACGTCAGCGTATACACGGATACGAGCGTCCACACGTATCCGGATACACAGCGTATACAGAAATTTCCACTGTGGAGAGCGTATACAGAAATCTCCGGATACACCGAGCGTATACGGCGGACACGTGTGCACGCTAGGTGTATCCGCATAAAAAAAATTGCTGATACAAAAATCTCCGGATACGTGTGGACGGGGCCTCATTCGCTTGACGTTGCTTGTAAATACTGCGATAGCCTGGGTAGCTGGCGAGATGTTATATCGGGATCAGTCAACATTCACCGTGAAGGTTCCGAGTAATGGGCGAGTAAACTCTTGGGGCGAGTAAACCGATGTTTGTCCCGCTCAGTTTTGGCCTCAAGTGGTAGGATCAGAATGTAGAGACGTTTCTAGATCCTACTCGTAGCTTTGCCGCCTCTCGAAAAAATAGAGTACTTAAAAGGCTATGGCTACGGCAACAAAAACATCGTCTCAAAATACAACTCTACTCCACGGGCGATGGAGCGCACATTGAAGTTTAAAGCCGGATATGAGCATGTGCATTTCAACAGCTACCGTTGCTAAACGTATTGTTGAAAGGGTTTCAACACTATTCAACATTTCTATGAACGAAGGGCATGTTGAACCGATGTTGTATGAAACTTAAAATCAGTTTCAATTTGAGCTTACCGTCTTCGGCATGTTCTATAATTCCAACCATATCAATTAAACAACCTTTTCAAACGCCCGCAACATTTGCGTAAGAAAGCTCATGATCATGATCATGGTCATGATCATGATCGAAGAAATGTTCGATCTTTTAAATTGGCGCTTAGTGAAACACGTGGGCGAGAGTGTCTGCTGCCTCGCCCGAAAGGGTCTTTAAACAGATGTACTACGCACAGTAAATGACTCCTTTGGTTGAATAAAGTTGCCTGTCGACTTTATTCCAAAAAATACATCATAGCAAAAGGCACACAAACGAGCTCAATAAAGTTACAAAAGACTGAACCGACGTTATTTAAAATTGAATAAATTCTATACTAAAAACACTTTAAAATTTGTAATCTTATCAAAAGTTCACAAACTAGGTAATCAAACATCCTAAGCCATATTTAAAATATCGTTATTTCTGGGAAAAAATCGAAAGAGGCCTAATTTAGGGCGCGTTCGATTGACCGTATTCCGGAATAGAAATACATGGAATAGAAGTTAGAAATCCTTCGTTTTTGCGGAGATTCATATTAATATTATGAAACATCTGCTAAAATGCTATTTTAAACATAGCTTTATTGTCCTTGTTTCTGCAAAACTCCACACATAGTTTTTTAAATTATCACTCCAAGTATTCTTATTCTGGAATAGAGTCAATCGAACGCACCCTTAAATACTATTCTACAAATACACACCTTAATGATACAAGTATACTTGAATTGAACATGTTGATCATGTAGTTTTTAGCTATGTGTGTAGTGTTTTTCTTAATTGAAAGGTATTCTAGCGCTGTTACTGAAATCAAAAAAGAAAATTTAGGATAACCGTGCATTTTTCAAAGATAATTAATCAACATTTGTAAAAAGCTTAAAAATACAAAGCAATTTATGGTGTTCTTTTCCAAATTGACGCTTAATTACCTCCCAAAAATGCATGTTTACCCCCCAATTTTCGTTTTGGTTACCAAGAGCACTTGCTAAGTTCTGCTTTCTCCGCATAATTTTAAACCGCGCAAAAAAACATCCCTGCATTACTAAGCACCACCCATAGGAAACCCGCAGAACATATGCGCAATAACAATAGATTAAGTAGGAACCGTCCTCCAATCAACCGAATGGAATGGTTCGTTATGGCTTTAAAAGAGTGCCTCAGTTCCTAGCATATTGTACTATTGTAACTTTTTTCTCCGAGCTAATGTTTGTCAAAAATAAAATCAGGCAGAACTAAAAACCTTGGAAAGATAATTTCCGCACAAATTGACACAAGCGCCAAGAAATGTGATGAAGAAAACCGTATGGCATCACCAATTGTAAATTACGTTATTGCTTATCTTGTGTCTTTAGTGATTAGTTGCAAGCCATCTATTCTACTTTTTAAGTAGTTAAAATAACACTCTTTTCACAGATATTAACATTGTCTTTGGCACAGTGACTACTTTCGTGGAATCAATAACGCAAAAAATTCTCTCTTTGAGAGAATCATTTTGTTGCATTAAGTTGTGGACGAATCAGTCTTTACCCTGAAAACTCTATTTTCAACAACAATTTATCGTCTTTCACATACCGAGGACCAAAGAAATTCTCGATTGGAGCGAACCTTTCAAAGCCATAGCCCGTCCGGCAAATGACCTCGCGAGGCTGTTGGAAGGCTGTCAGGTTTGGCGTCGCTTGTATGATCCGACTAATGCCGCTCTGATCTCCGGAACAACTTTGATCTAGGACGCTAATGGTGACTGTACCACAAAAGGGCCAAACTAGGGAATTGTCGAAATCTCCTTTTATCATATGAATGAAAAGTGCCACGTGGGTGCCTCTTCCAGTGCCCACCCCTTGGGGGTAAATTCGTATGCCCACGATCCTTTCTTGCGAATAACTGTACACTGCATCAGTAAAGATTGGTGTTTCGTTTTTGCGATGTTGAGCAACATCGGTTATTTTGAAAATAAAATACGTGTCACTTGAAGGTCCCCTTTTCAATGAAGCTGTCTTTGGAATAGACCTATAAATAAGTTTTCCAGGATAAGTAAAAAGCACGCAAAAAAAAAAAAAAAAATTCTGTAGAGACGGATTTCTCGATGATGACTGGGACCGGGGGTGGGGGGAGGGGGAGTGCAGGTTTTGCTCCTAAAAGTTGTCTAGGGGTGATACTTCTCGCGAGCTCACGCACAAACATGGTCCACTTGTTTAACAGGTGGATAATGCTATCCACTGGATAAATCTATCCATTGGATAGCGCAATTGGTTTTGCTTTGTCTTATCTAATGAACAGTGATTTATCAGGTGGATTGCGCTATCCATGGTTTGATAAACTGGGGCCTGGTGTTTAAGGACGGTCTTTCCCTTCAGATTGGAGGAGCACTGACAAGGTGGGTTTAGAGAGAGAGAGCGCCATCTTAAGCGCAGCAAACTCGATACGATACGATATGCTAACTTTATTTAGAGAGGGAGACGCAGTTACCCTTTATACTTTTCCAACTTGCGGCCCTCTACCTATACCACAGAGGGCAGACTACAACACCAGGAAATCCATGCCCTACTCTTTGCTACGAATGTGTGGGTTCTTTTACGCCCCAGAGGGATATGAACATTGGCGGATTGTGAGATGGTGCCTGCAGTTTACCGTACTTACCCGAGAAGATTAGAAAGTCTAATCCGTTGCAGATGTCATTACAAAGGCTGCACTTTCTCCTCCGAGTTATTTAAAGTCTCTGGGTGTTGGTCCGACCGGAGTTTTGATCCCTCCAGCTCCCGCACAGTAGCCCGATACCCAGTCGATTGGCGGTTAAAGTCGGTTTTAGAATGGCAAAGATTCGAACCTTTAAAGATGCCTCTTTTAACAATAAAGCGCACTTAAATGAAAGGGGAAGCGGCCGGTGCATAGCGTGCAGAACTTGTTTTTCCCCCAATTGCGGTCGGCGTGGAAGTTGGATTCACTCTCCCATTAATCTGTCGAATAGCACAAATGGGGTCTCCTACCATTATACAATAAACCACGGCAGGGTGAGATTGTGTGTATCCTGTAACAGATCACGACAAATGAGAAGGTCTGCACAACTTTTCAAACTAATTAGAAACCATTTTACTTTTCACTAAATGTACCACGCAGAACATTGCAGAAAGCAGTGGTGATAATTCGGACTTGCCTCGTTAGCTTTGGCTTCCAATGTCCCATCTCCCCCGCAGTGCATGTATGCTCAGTGGCTCTTTCAATATCCCCAAAGGAAGAGATTAAATTGACTGCCATAACCTGTTGATAATGCAGAGTTTTGCTTTAATTGATTCGTCATCTAGCATTTATATCTTTGAATGAGGAGCGCTTAAGTCCGTTTCAAACGTCGAACTTTTAATACATGTGCCGAATCTAATGCAAATGAGAAAAATCTATTGTTTTCGCTCATTTGCATTAGATTCGGCACATGTCAGGAGCACCCAACGCCAATTTTCGGAAAATATCTGTTCGAAAGACGATTTGAGATCTAGAATTTTCGGAACATTTGTTGTAAAATTCCTTGCTTGCCTGCCTGTCCTAGGATTTTCGAACATCTAAAGCATTGTATAATTGCCCATTTTTAACGTGCCCATAACCCCCAAAAAATTTTTGCCGCTAAAATGAATCTTTGCACCTGTTCAAGACGCATTGCGGTATTTTTTTCTTTTTTCTAACAAATCCTGCCATTTTACAGGCCTTGAAAGTGGCGAAAATCCAAGATCTTTTGTTCACGACAGAGTCAGAAGGTGAGCGGGCCTATTCCTGTTTTTACGTCACAATCTACTTTGCATGCATTTTTACAAAGAGTTAATGCAATGTAAATCAGTTTGTGGCGTAAAAACAGGAATAGACCCACGTACTCCCCTTCTAACTCGGTCACGAACAAAAGATCCTTAGATTTTCGCAACTTTCGAAGTCTATAAAATGGCAGAATTTGTTAGAAAAAGGAAAAAATGGCCGCAATACGTTTTTTCAAAGATTCCTTTTAGCGATAAAATATTTTGGGGTTATGGGGACTCTAACGGATTTTTACCCTAAAAAGGTCACCTAGAATTTTCGGGAGCCTACTTTCTGGCTGAAATTTTCGAAAAGGTAAGTTTTGATCCCTATCATTTTCAGATCACTAGAATTTGAGCTAGGGAATCCGAACAGATGAAAAATTTTTAGGGGATAAAAATATGCCTATATCTACCGTTTAAATACTCAATACGTTTAACAATGCTATGTTTAAGTGGTTTTCAACTATACTCTCGTTGGATGCCCCTGACATGTAAGGTTCGACGTTTGAAACGGGCCTTAGATTGCAATTTCTGCTTCTAGTGAATGGTTTAAGGACGATGCCTACTGATTCAAAGGTGCTTTTGCGTGGTTTATGAATATGCGGGAAAAGCAGATCTTAACCAAGTGTTATTCCGAAACCGGAAGAAAGAGAAGTCGTTCAATTAACGTTAATGAATGTGGAAGAATAATTTCAAGTTTATCTGTAGCTATAGCTCTACACGAAATATTTAAGGGCAAAATACTTCATAACAAAGTTCACTGAAAATAACTCTTATCACTGATAAAGTTCCAACTTCGTAGCAGAATACTTCAGTAAGGGATGTTAGAAATTTAAGTACATAACTGCTCTTTTCCGGGTGACGGTACAAAAAGTAGAGAGGACTTGCGGTATGGAATTTGGCCATGGCATACTTGCGGAATCAAATTATTATACCGAATATAATTGTTACCAAATTTTCAAAAGAAATAAACTTAATTGATCTGCAAATTGTAAGCCTAAGCCCTTATTCGAGAAATGGTTGGCTGTCATTTCGGTTATATTTGGAAACCTTAAGTGTTTAGATTTGAATTGAAGCATTATTTAGGGGTTTTGCAAGTAATTTCATGGCGTAATGATGGCTTATAATCTATACGCCATTTTCCGATGTCTTCTGTTTAAATTTCAATTGGGTCGTGCATTTCAGTGTTAACATTTTTGTCGAAGGAATCTAACCGGCCTCACGATAACAATTAAGCAGAATTTCTGAATGACTCGCCAACCTATTATCTTTCACGTTCTTCTAGTCTCCGGAGAGTAACCTTTAAAGAACTTAAACAGACAACATATAAATAGCAGCAGGTAAAGGCAGAGTAATGAAATTGGCTTGACACGAAGTACTGGCCATTGCCTGAGTCGCAAAGTTCGTCATGTAGGCGTCATGAAAGCTAGAAATCCGAAAAACTGGGGGTGCTTTGCCATTATGCCAAAGATCCCGGAAATTTCGGTCGGAAATCAAATGGAAAGGTCCGTTTCGGTTTCTTCCGACCGGAATATTCGGGATCACCTCATGCAGGAGGTGGTCCACTTACTTCGGTTGGAATATTCCGACCGAAATTCGCCGTTCCATTTTTGACAAACCGGTTCTTTGCCCTGATTAGGGAATTCGGAAAAGGAATAAAAAGTGGCAAGAGCCATTCTTATAGGCCACTTCGGAAAATACCGAAATACTCTTTGTTTGTCCCCCCAAATTTTGCATAAGCATTGTTTCCAGTTTCTCTTGGGACTTACAATGGTCCCAAGAGAAAACAAAAACAATGCTTATGCAAAATTTGGGGGACAAACAAAGGGTATTGTGGTATTTTCCGAAATAACCTATTGGTTGGCCCGGTTTAATCGGCAAATGTCGTTCCATTTTCCTTCGGTATTCCCACTTATCCCTGACCGGTCGGTTTGGCAAAATGGAAAGCACCCTGGGGCTATTTCTCGCCAGTAAACACGCCAAATTTCAGCGCAATCGATGGAAAAGACGCTGCCCTACGAATCCTACAAGAATGGTTCCTGAACTAATCATTTTCGGCGCATAGCAGGAAAAAGAGTAACCTAATAGTATTGCACAACTGTCTGGATCCACTGCGGAAAGCAAAATGCTGATAACCTTGAGAGGCTGAATGAATCCGGCCATTTTGCATTTCGTTAAAAAGATCATATCCGAGTTCCTATATAGCTATGAAAAATTGTTAGAAAATATAAACCAGCCGATCTGGCTATTGATTGATTCCTCTCTAGGGTCATTTTATGGCGCAATTTTTGGTGTTAAAATTCAAACATGCATGCAAACTCAAATATTCAATAGCGATATTGTTTGTTTACAAAATTGATGCCTCACATTTCTTTTGATATTCAAATTTCCAACCACGGTACAAAAGAAGTTATTGTTTCAACAGGCAATTAGGTTCTGATTAGCATATTAATAGGTCTCCTAAATTAAAAAATGCTGTCTTCTTTTGAAAAATTTCAAGGTTTGGATTATCGTATAGAATGTTTGAATTGTTGAATTGAAGGCTTGAATAGCTAAATTGAGTGTTTAAATTGCCGAATGCAGGTTTGAATTCTGACTCTAAAAACGTGCCATGCTCTCGTTCCGTTCCAGTAAATGTCATTGAATATAATCGATTAATTCTCCACAAAAGGACGATAGCTGGATGCAACTAAAGCAATTAATTACTCTTTAGATTGGCCTTGAGAGCAATCGAAATAGCAAGAGTTTTCTAAGAATCCACTGAGTGACAGAACCTGGTAGAAAAGCTGTTAGATGTGATTTTGAATTAATCACAAATTCAAATATAAAACGTTTAGAGGGAAAACAAGAAACTCTTCGTAGAGTTACGGGTGCCCAGCTTGCTTCGCTCGCCCAGGTCTTTTCCAAGAAGATATATGACACTAATCAAAAGTGTCGCTACTTCAAGCCGACACTGTTTGAAGTCCTTTGAGGCTATAGAAAGCTTTCGGAGTCTCTAGGAGCTCATGTTTTTGTTTCAAATTACTTTCTTCCGATACAAATAGTGCACGCGTGATTCACTTGGATTGTGAAGGCCTCTATAATTTTGGAAGTGCGTCCGATCCGACATGAGTTTTAATTCAGCCAATTACGTCATGCTATTTATGGTGTTTTGTACTGTTAAGAGTCTGACATAAGTGCTTGAAGGCTAGGCTGATGTCCTAGTGCATCAGTGTGGACGTATTTCCACTGAATAGAGCAACTTGCCTCTTAAGAGAAGAACAATTATATCAGATTCCCAGTAAGATAGCAGTATCACTCATGCAACTATTCCTTTTGAGTCTTGGGCCCTCCATACACCGTAGTCCGTGTTTGAATCCGAACGTCATCAGTGGCATTCAGATCATTGAGAGGGGCAGTACGTAATTAGTCTAGTTAAAGTGCATATGTTAGGATTTTTTCCCCCTTTTCTTAAAGTTTAATGTTCGTGAAAAACAACTTGAAAGTTACAAAGTGTTGAAACTCCTAATTATAGCTTTCCAGTTTGTCCAGGTTGTCACGCGGCTAATTCAATAATCACATGATATATATGGCCTTGTGAAGTCACAAGGTTATGTGAAAAGGGAAAGCTGGCACCTTAAATAAGATAGGAAAGGAACGTATACAGAAGGGATATTGGTTCATCAAATTCCTTCCGGTCCATTCGTAAGAGGGTTCGATTTGTTGAACGACATCGACAAACACGCAGTCTTTTACATGATAGGTGCTTCACCCGCTCCAATCGAACCGAGAAAAAAATAACATATCTTTGGCAATGAGTGCCAAAACTCTCTTCCATGTACATGTTATTAGCCTCGACGACGCTATTACGCATGAGCAGCTTCTGGTGGGGACTGAGAATGAATGGATATTCCAGCGCATGTTGGTGGTGTTGTTTCGCAATCTAATAGCTTCGATCTCGTGGCCAAATAAATTAAGCATTTTTTTCCGAAAATTTTGTATTTTTCATTGAAATCAGGGCTTTTACATGTTGTCATTGATATATTTGGTTTATTGGAAGGATATCGGTGATTGAAACAACCGAAGTAAAAATTTCTGATTTTAAAATTGTAAATAGTTTGAGGTGAAATCCTAAAATGTGTCGTAGAATCGACTTTTTCTCTTTTCGTCCCTCAAAAGCACCCAAAAAAATCTAGAACCCATGATTTCTCCACACGAAGTCTTCTTCGACAAATTCTGACAGCGAGTCACCGTTAGCCTTGCTTTTGGCCGCTTCAGTGGGGCCGGAAACTTTAAAGATTACACCAAGAGTCTGAGTTTTCTTTGATAATATTTAGTATCCACTCAGACGTGTTCTATTGAAAATCCCTGAATCTCGCTGCTTTTCTATTCGCCAGATAGAATATACAAACGCGCGCTCCTTGCACTTTTCAGAAATGGAAACAATTAGTGAATTAGCATATACGAAAACCACTGATCTATCTTTAAGTCTATTTCTATTCGAAACGTTTACGTGAAACATCGTAAATGAGAATTTACGTAACCATTCTGTACATAAGACAGATGTACAAATTATCGTCGGGTTTGTTCTTGTGGCGTGGCCATGTTACGCGATATTGGTAGCAGTCAATATGAACGCAAACAGTGCCACGCACACGCGTGATTGTGCGAGGCTCGCCAAGAACCTCATTATTGTTACGTACATCGGCTCGCACATACAGTACAATTCTATACACAATGTCTTTTCATCAAACTACCGAAAAGGATATTCAAATCGTAAAAATATTGGCATGAAAAAAAATGAATATATTTAGTCGTTGAAACCTCAGTACCGTATTACCTACAAACGTGGAATATTATGATGCGGTTTAATATGTACAACATGTCTACGCGAATGCTAACCTTTATAATCTTGGACACTAACCAATACGATGATCTTGCACCAGCAAGGCCTTTGTTAAACAGATATTTCGTGAGTGTCTGCTTGCTGACTCACGGCGATCTTGACTGCAAAAATTGCGAGTTCTGATAAAACGGTAGCACAGTGCACGGAAGAGTGTTCCTTGTGGCCAAGTTTCGCTTCCAATTCGCTGTTCTGATAATGAAAAGCCACAAAACAAAGATCATTGGTGTCATTGGTTCATGCAACGTCAAGATATGCATATATACCACATGTACTCCTTTATGGATTTCACTTTTCGCCACCACCAAACGTATTCTGCTGCTCTGTGCCAAAACATGTCGAAAATGTGCAAAGGGCAGTTGACAGAGAATGCATATTTAAGCCAATGGTTCTTGGGACCCTGACTCCAATAGCTTCCCACACAGCAATCATGTTAAGCAGTTGAAAGATTACTGCTTTTTTCCTTGGCTGTCCTTTAACCTCTAAGAGAGATTAACATCTAATTTCTCCCACGAACAGCACAGCTGACTGTTTTTCTACCTTTAAACACAGCCGCTTTGGAATGTACAATGTCGTAGCAGAGACGCTCCGCTAACGAAGTCCGCGTGGGAGGAAAGTGTGAAAGTGACGCTTAATTTAATTTGTTTTAAAAATTTATATGTGAAAAGTTGTTGTTGTTTTTTTTTTTTCCGTTTGATCTGCATCTACTGAGCGTTTCACGGCTGCTGCTCCATTTATATTACCCACTGAGGCATAGCAAAAAATTTTTGACTAGCCTAAAAACGATGGTCAATTTTGATATTCAAATTAGTACGAAACAAAAGAAGTAAATGTTCTTGCAGCCAGTCTGGATGGCTCATTCATAACAACGGATAACTCATCGGTGAAGATCTCTTGGTGTTAACACATACATTCATTGGGTAACCTACAATCTTGGACAAAATATAATGAACATTATCACCAAGATTGTAGCTCAGCAGTGTTGTGAATAATGCGGCCGGTGACGGCTAACATGAAGACCCGTAAAACTATCAGTTAAGAGCCCACTTTCACCCGAGACGCAACGCGATCGTTTGTTATTGTTTTGAATCTCGAACAACGTAACTATTTTTGTCGCACCAGTTCGTGCTGTTGAAAACAAGGAGCATCGCCATTAGCCTGATCGTCGTGTGGTTTACCGGCTGATTTTAAAGTGCCCCTGTGATAAAAAAAAAAAAAAACACTTCCTTTTTTCCTTCAGATTTTGAAAGTGTGTTTGCTTAACACCTGACTGGCAAAATTTCGAGCTTTGATTTTTATCCAAAGGCCGTTTACTTTGAGTGTAAGTTTTGGATTTCACGGTCCGCCATTACTCATGTTCAAAACTGACCTATTGGACCTCAGACGGTTGGATCCAGGGAAAAGTGACGACAGAGGCTTACTAGCTTAAAATTTCAGCGTGTGAACGCAGCTTATTATATATGCAACGCGTGAGTTTAAAAGTCTGAAAGCCCAAAACCCCCTGTGCTGCATATTAATTCTGCGGCGTACACACGTATTGCATTCTTAAACTAGTGAGCCTTTGACGTCATTTTCTCCTCGATCCAGCTCTCTCAAGAACATAATGTTAGTAATGGCGGATCATTCAATAGGAAAATTACAGTTAAAATAAAGAGGTGTCTTTTTGAAATCAAGGCTTAAAACGTGGGTCACTTGGTGTTTTGTTAACATAGTTTTGAGATCCAAAGAATTATGAATTGATTTTTTGGTCACAGGGGCACTTTAACAAGCGAAACGGGCTAAAATTCCCTATTATCTTTGTGGAGTCGACTAATTTAGACACTGGAGAATCGGCAAAGCGGATTTTCTGAAGCTAACGAGCTACAATCAGTGGCAAAAGTCTTGAGACACTCACCATTTGAAGTAGGTTTTCTTACTGAGTTTGAAAAATTGTCCCCTTCCCCCCAGAACAATGTTGCCAATAGTGAAGCAACGCTTACTTTATTTTAACTTACTTTTACTTTGTCAGTTTCGATTTGTTAGGATACCTGGGACGCAAAAGTAAATGCTTTTGCAAAGATGCTTCTGCTCAAAAGAATGGCCGGCCATTTCTGACTAAAGGAAAGCACCCTTAGTTTGTTTTTCGAAATTAAGAAAAATTTCCGACTGAAATTGGAGTTTTTGTGGGGAATATAGGCAACTCCTACAGACTCTGGAGACTCGCTGAGCTCCACATTCTAAAACCACATTTTAATGTTTACTTCGAAACAAAACATAGCTACAGTTTCATGATGGTCTTCACGCACTCACGCAACGTCCTCGTTCGCTTGTTTTCGCAAAATTGCTCTCAATGTTGTTGTGTTTTATCGTAAAATTGGATTCGATTTCCTTGACGTCCGAATAGAACTGGCTACAACAGCAAGTTCTTGTGCGAGTCAGACTTTACTACAAACGCTTGGTGTATTATCGCAAGCCGTCGAGACTTGAATATAAAATAAAGGACTTAATTAGCTTGCATGAACGACCGTCAAGTTTACGGAAAGGATAGGTGACAGCTGCTCAATGGCACGAAGCCCTGGAACGTAAGTTAAAGTTCCCTAGCAACAAAACACAAAGCGAGTACGAGATACGCCGTAAATGATCATAAATTGACGATCACGAATTGACGGTAGGATGGATGGTCCCGGTCCTTTGATCCAAACCAATTTTACGATAACAGAAGCAACAACATTGAGTCCTTCCAACACAAACTCCTATTTTTAAAAACATACTCCGATTTTCATAAAGACAAACTCGGAAACAAACTCGGCCCCGGCCCGGGCCCCAGACCCGAACCCAGACCCCGCCATCATGCAAATCGCCCATTGTACGACACGAACTCCTATTATCAATTCACTAATCGTAAATATAAAAAATATGGGCTCCCTAGTTTGTTGTTTGTGAACAGTAACTATATTCCGAGTAAACAGCTCGTCTCTCCTACATAATTACCCATTTAAATAATAATAATAATAATAATAATAATAATAATAAATAATGATAATAATAATAATAATAATAATAATAATAATAATAATAATAATAATAATAATAATAATAATAATAATAATAATAATAATAATATGTCAAGGCCAACAGAGTGGACGTCAGATTTGTGAAATGAGTTGCCCCTGGTTAGACAACCGTAGAAAGAAGGAGAGGGAGAAGACGGAAAAGTATGCTCCACTGCGCTGGGAGTTAAGGAAGCAGTAATCCTGGCTATGTCGTGGAACAGTGCAACATAGTGATTGATGTGCAAGGCGGTTGGTCTAAAGATTTAGAGAAAACAAAAATTAAAGAAACTTGTGGGCGCTAGAGGAAAGGAGGTTCTGAGAAGGATGCAAAAGTTATTATCTCAAGTTCGCTTAACATAGCGCGGGCCTTCAAGGCCACCGTCAAATAATTGTACGAACTTTAGGAATTAGAGAGTATTAGGCAATTTTAAGGGTTTTTTTTTTATTTTTATTAATTTCTTTATTTTTTTTTTTTTAAATAGGATTTTAAGATTTAGGATTTAGGATTTAGGATTTTAAGGATTTAAGGAAATGTATTTTAAGGATTGTAAGGAAATGTATTTTATCATTTTAAAACGCTCATTTACATAGAGACTTACGTTCCGTAAGAGGACATAGGCTACGCTTTGCACCCTATGTACGTTTAATATTAGAGCATCCATACGTGTATACTGCAGATAGTAATGATCATGATCCTGAGGGAGTTACGGAAAACGATCAAGTCAAGGTGTTATGGGACTTTGAAAACATCGTTGAAGAAAATTGGACTAGATTGCACGTTATTACTACAAAAAGCCTCCTTGTTGGGAACGGCAAGAATCTTGAGAAGAACACTAGACACCTAAGACCATAGGTCGTGGCTTGATGCCTAGTTTACAAACCACGTTAACAACATATCGTGTGAATGAACGAGATAATAATAATAATAATAATAATAATAATAATAATAATAATAATAATAATAATAATAATAAAAGTGATGGAAACCGACGTTTCGGTGAATCTTGGGCCATTATCAAGGTTACATAAAGATAAAATGCGGTTCGTGAAAAGGCTAAGTTTAAGCGAATTTGCATAACAGAGTGCCATGCTAATTACTGATTAATACTTTAGCACGAAGAGAATCCGACTGTATATTTCAGTGCTGGTTTAAGGAGGCTCGAAAAGGTTTTCAGCTGAGCGCGTGCGTGTAAGCCGCACACGCAATTCTAAAAGCTGCACACGTCAGCTCATGATTCAAAATGAGTCACCACAAATAAACAAATACCGCTAATTTCGCTCACCTTTCTTCTAACTCCCATATATATGTAATATCATGAATAAACATCCCCTATTCACGAAAACTACGAAAATTGTACACACACGGTTTAATGGTTACTTAAATCCGTTTGTGCTTGCCTGTAGCTCCACTCGCGTGTGCACTCAAATGAGCAAGTGACGCATGCGTAAATGCCGATCGTGTAACGCCCTCATTTTTCCTGATTTTGCAACTTTACTCCTTTATATCTCTGCTTCCGGACGGAGATTTCTTTTTTCTTTACATTTTTTTTTTTTTTTGCATGTTAGCTTAGATTAATTTAAAACGTTTGCCTTTGAAATTTAAAAAACAAAATATTCTATTGGTGAAAGAAAAAAAAAATTGAGACATTTAAAAAAAACACTGGTTTTCCTGAAAAACTGACCTACAGATTTTGTTGAATTTTTGAATATTTTAGAGATTATTTCTAACATTTTCTGGTAACGTTTTTTTTTTCCTAAAAGACAACATATCTTGATTTTAAGGCTTAAAGAAATGCTTTATATCGTTGCCATGGTAACGTTATTTTGGAGGAAAATGTGATGTGAGAAATCTATGACGGGTACTTAATACCCTCGCCAAATTTCGTCTTGATATAATTACCCTAACTGTATCTAAGGGAAAAATATATTTATTTGTTTGAAAAAAAGGAGAAACTATTTCGAGCCTCCTTTAAAGGGCCCTAGTCAGCCACACCAATGTTTTTGTTGACATCCGGGAGTTTTGGTGCTGTATTACTCTTGGGACGTGACCAAACCAAAAACAATCGTGACAAAGTGCGAGATATTTTTATCGGCTCACCTATATTTATTTGATAACCAAAAAGTTGGCAAGGAAAACAAGGCAAGAAAGTTTAATTTAGTTTAATTCGTTGCTTGCACGGTACTTTGTAAATGACGATAAGCAGTATTTAGTCTCAGTAAATGTAAACTAAAGATAGTTTCATTTCTCGCTCACGCAAGTCGCAATACACACTAGTAGCATCAGATAAAATCTCTCATTCTACGTTCCTAGAATTTCTTTATTTTAAATTTTATCAAATCCACAAACGGGTGTTAAATTATCCAACAAAAATTTCTTCCTCATGTAAAGTAAACACAAGCTGACCTCTACAGTTTTTTTTACTTTCAGATCAATATGAAAATATGTCACACGCAAGCTTTCTTAGTTCCACAAAACTCAGTTTTAATATCGGTGAGAAAATGAAATGAACAACGAAAAGATAAAGGCTTTTACAAATTGTAATAGCGATCAGTATTCAAATGTTTGCCTGTGTTCAGTGCTGTCAGCTCTAGCGGAAGACAAGTATAACATTATTTGAACCAGAATCATCGATCCGACGGTGAATTCGCTGTTCGTGATTCCTTGCACTAAGTCCAAGAAATTCTTTCTCCACTTTCCAGAAATGTTAAACGCCCTCTGTTCTTTGATGAATCACAACTGAACAATTGCAGCCCTCCTCGCTGCTAATCCAAGAGAAGGTGTTGTTCAACAACGATCTCCGTTTCCACTCAATAACATGTTGCAAAGAGAAACCCATACATAAATAATGATAAAAAAAATAAAATTGTAATAAACATAGCATATTCTTCCATGGAAAACAGAATTAAATAGCTCATTAGATGTCCAATGTAAACAGATTACTTTGACAGTCACAGAATTCGCCATTTTCGATGTAACCGAAAATGGCGACTGAAGTGTTGTGTGCGCGCATTGTAAACCTTTGCTTCAACACATGGCGCGCGATTTAAAAGGTGCACCCCAAGGAAAGGGAGCATCCCATTTTTCTCTACCTCCATAGTAAAGCTCGTGGCGCTATGGGCGTGGTTCACGGTATCCAAAATTGTGTAGCTGCTGCCAGATCAAGTATCCTGACTAGAGTGTCGTCTACGTAGCGGCGGTAAAATTTTGGGAGTTTTCTTTGACTTTTTAGGGACCCTTAAATAGAGCACATGAATACATTAGCCGAAAGGAGGTAGAGAAAAATGGGATGCTCCCTTTCCTTGTGGTACAGCTTTTAAATCGTGTGCCATGTGTTGAAGCAAAGGTTTACGTTAAGCCGACAAACACAGGGCTACTCCTGCACTCTCATAGCCATGTGGACAGCCGCTACAAGCATGGCTTGCTCGTCACCATGCTTGATGCTGGAGCATTTCTCAGAGGAGTGTGAACGTCAGAGAGACGTTTTCCGTAAGCTGAGGTATCCGAATCACCTTATTTATTCCGTCATTAACAGGTTTATCACCTCGAGAGTCGCAGTGGACCGGCTTAAACAGCACACCGATGACGTCATCCGGATAGTTATGCCCTACAAAGGTCAGGATGCTGCAGTGTCTGTCAAACCAAAACTTAGAGATCTTAGCATCAAGGTGCAAAAGACCATTCAACCCGTGTTTACTTTCATCAAACCAGCAAAAACTGGACACCCAAATCGTAAAAATATTGGCTTAAAAAAAAATGGAATCTATTGAGTCCTTGAAAATCTCAGTACCGGTGTTATTTACAAATGTGGAATATATCTGAATATATACTTAACATGTCTAATGCTAGGCTTTTTTATCTCGGACACTCACCAATACGATGATCTTCCACAAGCAAGCCCTCTTATTCAACAAATATTTGTTGAGGGTGTGCTTGCTGATTCACAGCGATCTTTACGGCAAAAAATGCGAGATCTGAGAAAAAAATTCAATGTTGCACATAGTACTCGGCAACCTCGACGGCCCGTTTCCTGTTTGCGCGTGAAGACAGCGCCATCTTTTTATGTCTGTGTTCGTGGCCAAGTCTCGTTTTTAATTGGTTGTGATGATATTGAATAGCCACAAGACAATAGCTGATTATTAAGCAGGAGTTGCGGTTTTTTGATTCAACTGACTGAATTAAACGCATGACAGTGACAAAGTGAGTGGAAACCTCTATACAAAGAATGCTTTGGCAACGAGCTTACAAACAAAAAATATGCGCGGAGACGGAAAAAGAAGGTTATCATCTGTATAAGAAGTAAAACCAAGGCGTGTATTGAATTAAAAGATCCCCAAAGCGCTTTGCGTACAGTTTTTTTCAGGCTACAATAGCAGTCTGATGAAATTGTTCCAATAAAATAAGGCTTCACTGCTAACTTCCGGTCTCTTTGAAGTAACTGATCGCGTCGATCACGTCGATCACGTGACCTAGGCGGAAGGATAAACTATTTCGAAATTTCACACTTTCAGACGCTTTCCCGTCTCTATGAAACCAACAGATGTGTGAGTTAAGAAGGTGAGTGATAAATTACCAATTGCAGATCTAGATTCACGAAAAAGTTCAGATCGTCAGAGCCGTTGGCTGTTAAGGTAATTCCCTTGAAATTGTTCGACTATCAAACCTTTTTGGAAACCTTGCATGATTGACATTCATGATATGAACATTAAAAAAAAGCAATAAAAAATGGGGTCACCGTGCTTGCTTACGCGTCAGCAGGCTCTTGAAATGGGATATTTTTGCTGTTTTTGCGTTAAATATTCGAATCACCTTCATACAGAATTAAGTCTTTGTTACTTCAAAGACACAGCATTTTATTTTGAAAATAAAGCTTCTTTTATTTACATAGGCAGTAGTGCTTCATTTACGCCGTCTTTGATTCCCTGGTTGTGGGAATAGTGCACTTTTTGGGTCATTTCCGTGTTTAGCTTGAAGTCCTCGCCTTGTGTAAAATACACCCAGTACGGAACTGTTTTCCAAAAAAAATTCATGTTCTACTATCAAACTTTTTTTCTTCTTCACATATGTTCCTTATTAGACTGTTCTTAGCAAATATCTGAAAAAGAAATCGGGGGTCACCGTGCTCGTTTGAGAGAAAATCAGCATTTATTTTGCTATCGGGTTTAGGTTGAGCGAAACTCTTACGTTTTGTATGAACACGTGCTCATGTGCGCGTGCTCATGACACGAAAATCGTGCGCAGCAGGGATGCGCAATGCAATACTAAAGAATGGACATTCCCTGCCTTGGTACGATTAGGTAATAATATAAATTGTTTCCTGGAGCGAGGTAGACAGTTCTGGCCTCAACTGAAACTCATTGAGCTTTCTTCAATTCAATGCTTTCGAATTGGATAAATTCACGTCCGAAACGATTATTTCATATTTACAGTAGGCAGTTAGGCTGATAGACTGTAGCGAACAAGTCACTCTAACAAAATTTTACTCCATCGCAGTGCAGAAGAATATGCCAACAGTGGTTACATATAGACATGATTTTCTGGTGTCTAAGCTATTCTAGCGTCGCTTAAAAGAAATTAAATTCAAGAATGTTCTTCACGGCGCAAGTCAAAGGCTATAATTGGATTTGCTTCCAAAGCAGATGTCTGATGTCAAAAGCTTAATTTAGTGACATTTAAATATAACGCAAAGTTTACTGAAGACAAACGAAGTATACTAGACGTCTTTCAGGCTGAAATGGTGCTGAGCCAAGGAAATCCATCCACCAAA
>NC_090878.1:613184-625684 GCF_036669935.1 Montipora foliosa | reverse complement strand
TTCCGCATAATCTTTAATTTTTTTCCGCATCCTATCAGCAGCCCAGACTCTAGCACTACTGAGGTTAACCATAATGAAAAATTTGATAATGCATGGTTACAAAATGTTTCTCCAGCTGACAATAATTGAGCCCTCATTGGCCAATTTCTGGAATAAAGACTGACATTTTGACAATAACTTCCTGTGTATACTTGTTATAATAACTGTTACTTTTTGTGAGTTTAATAAAAATAGTACTTACATGTATCTTTGCACCTTGAATGAATTAACATATTTAAAGTATTCTCAGTCTTCTGGTGACAATTAAACAGCTTGTTCTCCAGAGGCATACATGTATGGAGCAGGCTGCAAGGAATTAGAGGTACAATTAAATTTAATTACATTGTACAATTGCTACATGTAACAATAATAATGTAGACTAATAGATTCCTTTGGCATATTTATATAGTTACATGGACCAGTGGCACACCTGACCAGACATGCAATTAACTATCATGTATTGGTATTCAGGTCCATCATACAAGTTGCCCTCAGCTGTTAAACTGCTTATACACTGTACAACTATGAGTCTGAGAATTTTTAAGCTACTGTGATATTTCTCTATACAAACAGATAAGAAACTGGATCACAATCACCCTGACATTGTGTTTGTGTACAAACAAAACAAAAATTGCCTCATCTATTGCATGCCCTAGTGACAGAAGGGTAGATATCAAACAAGAGGAAAAGGTCAACAAGATTGGTATCTGGATCTGGCAGTTGAGATAAAGGCCTTGTGGAAGATCAAGGAGTGTTAAAGTTGTCCCTGTCGTTATTGGAGCACTGGGTACTATTCCAAAGAGACTGGCTCGGGACTACATGTACATGTTTGCTGGGATAGAGTTGGCAGCTCTTGCTGGGATAAGCAACAATCCTCCAAAGAGTCCTTGAAGTCTAAGGCAGCTTGTTATGACCTGACGATGGGATTAAAATTTCTTGAAGTTTTGATTACAATGTACAGGGTGTACCATACAGTACCTGCCATGAAGCTAAATGCACCATGATAATAATAATAATTTAATAATAATAATAATAATAATTATTCTTAGTATTAGTAGTAAATTATTATTATCATGGTGCATTTAGCTTTACAGCTTCATGGAATAATAATAATAATAATAATAATAATAATAATAATAATAATTATAATGAATTATAATAATAATAATAATAATTATTATTATTATTATTATTATTATTATTATTATTGTTATTATTATCATTATAATTATTATTATCATTATCACAGAGCAAGCATGGCCAGGCTTTACTTAGCAAGGAATGAGGGCAGAAGAGGACTGAAATCAGTGGAGGAAACAATAAGATTAAGATCAGAAAAGTCAAGTCAACTTTATTTAGGCAGGGTAGCCCAGTCAGCCATGGCTACAATTATTGGCTCAGGAATGGATACATGTACATGAAGAAGAAACAGCAAAGGATCAGGCACTAACAACTTGATGGAGGGAGGTTATCATAGAAAAACAAGCCAGTCAACCACAAAATGCAGAATGTATAAATAGAGAGACAAAACTATATTTCACATTCTCCATTTGTGTAGCAAACTTGCACAATGTGAATGTAGTTCTAAAGAGACATGACAAAGTAGCTCAAATAATACACTAAAATCTATGTAAAAAATATTATCTCTCATACTCAAGGAATTGGTATGACCATGTTGAGAAGAAAGTGGCAGAAAATAGCAAAGCAAAGATACTTTTGGATTTCTCTAAACAAACAGATCATTGTTATACAGGCACAAAGAGCAGATATTGTTTTCAAAGACAATTAAGATCTAAATCACACATGGGTCATTAAGCCTACAAATAATGTTTTTTGCTATAAGCCTGTCATGTGTCAGGCCAGGCCACGGCACCTCATTTTCATTGTCTCGTTTTTCTTTTTTTTTCTTTTTTAAAAGTGGTTAGGGTGAGGGTTAAGGTTCAAATCTTTTGCATTGCCCGTAGCCGGACAGGAAGATCCTTCTTTTTCGTGTTTTAACGTCAGGCCTGAAACTATTTCTACTCTAGCATGATCGGAATCCCGTGTAAGATCTTATGGGGTAAAATCACTTAACATTATGTCAATATTCATGTGGGAAGACACCACTGTTGTTGTTCAAATTATTCTTCAGTCATATTCGGAAGAATTTCAAAAAAAATCTTTCAAGATTCCATTCAAATGTTTGATATTTTAGAACTTTCTTCAGACCAATGTACAAAAAACAGTATTTAAAATTAAACCTTTGAAATATTCACATGCACATATTTTCTGTAGATCTAAATGAGGGTTGAAGATGAACTAGAAATAAATCTTTTTCCCAGTTCCATAACGTCCTCTGTTTCGGATACAGCATTTTTGAATTTCCGAATTTTTACCTTGCGTGACCCCAGGATACAGAGCTGATTGAAAAACTTGTCTCTTTCTATGATTCTCAGACATTTGCGGATTTCAAGTACATTACGAGAGGTGTTCATACACATGTATTTTATCAGAAACCCACAAGGGTTGAAACGTGTAACGGCCCCCTGTGTGCTGGGGAACAAGCTTCATCTGAATAATTATTCAATTTGCTAATTACCATATTTGGAACAACAAGAGCAAGGGGTTTCCAAATATGGTACTTAGCACTGAAACATTCAACCAATCAGTTCGCACTTAATATTCGGAAGCTGTGAACGTGCGTTACACGTTTCATGTTGGCAGTGTGGACCAGTGGTTAGGGCGCTTGCCTTGAGATCGGGAGATCCCGGGTTCAAGACCTGCTCTGACCATTTAGTGAATTTGATCCTGGTAGTCCCTGGTTCAACTTCCCAGCTGCACTTGTAAATAGCCAACTGGCTTGCCTCTGGCCAGTTGGGATTCTTAACAGTTGTTGTTGTTCTGTTCTGTCGTTTCGTTGTGTTTCATTGGCCCTGAAAAGCCCCCATGGGGAGTGGTCAATTAAGCATGTATTGTATTGTTTCAACCCTTATGGGTTTCTGATTTAAGTAAGCACATTTGCGGAAAAGTGAACTCCAGGTGTTTTCGTTGATTACTGGCCACCATATTGGTGGACCACGGACGGCAGCATTGTGTGAAATGCTTCGGGAAATTGATAACTCAGAAACGATGTACCACACAGACCTGACAATTGGAGAAACGGTTATATATTTGTCTTGAAATCATTTCAAGTTGTTGGCTTCTTTTATTGAACAGTTTTGAATTTGCTTTTTGTTGCATGACAATGAAAACAATCAAAACATGCGCACACTGCCCAATACTGTTTTGACAATACTGTTGCTTTCGTTTGCCATTCTATTGAGAATTCTTATGTTTTTGCTTTCTTTGTTTGTCATTCTAGTTGAACAAAATACATTTGTATATGTTTCAGCTTTTGTTTGTGCATAGGCAATAACGTTAGTTATTGAAGTCACGATAAGAAATGTAATTTGAGGCCCTAAAAATTCACTGTAAAACTGGTCATAAAATCTTATCAGTCCAATGAAAACACAAACAACATGCATTTGGGGAACAGTATCCTTGTTGATTCCACAGCACATGTACATTGCAGTGTTATTTAATTTAAATCAATGCACCTGTAAAAATACAGTTTTACTTTGCATCATATCAGAAGACCCTGATCAGCCTGTCCGGTTGCAGGCTTGGTCATAAATGTACATGCATCAATACCTACATGTAGACATGGAAGAGTACAAGAGAAGAAAAAGGAGAAAGTGGAGAAGTACATGTACTGTACTAAGACTTGGCAAGGGAGATTCAAAGATTGTGGAACACCTCATGATCAGCAAAAGTGGTACCGGTTGTACAGTAGGAGAATTGGGAGCTGTGGCAAAACAGTACTGGAGAAGGAGTTGAAAAAGCTGGATATCAAGAAGGAAGTACCGGTAGTAGCAGAGTACAATTTTAGCTGCCCCACTGGGATCAGCAAGGATACCGAGGAGAGTATTGGATATCTCAGGGTAGAGGTTCAAATGGGATACCAATACAGAAACTGGCTGTCACAGAGCTGAGAAAATCAACAATGAAAGTAATAATAATTATAATAATAATAATAATAATAATAATAATAATAATAATAATAATGATGATGATGATGTATTGATACCATTGACATTGATTTTGAGGGAGAGTAAAGCAGGGTACGAATTAAGAAAGGGGTATGTTACCGTAAATCAGTTGTTCTTTATGGATGACCTTTAACCTTTAATGAAAAACAGCGGAATTCCTTGATCAATACAGTATGTGTATTTAGCTAGGATATTGGAATGAAGTTTAGCATTAAAAAAAGTGGGGTTTTGGACTTTTGGTCACTAAACGGGGAAAGTTAGAAGAAAGCAGGGGGAAAACATTACCGAATTATCAGCCGATGACGCAGATAGACAAAAATAAAGTGTACATTAAATACCTCAGGGTTTTTGAAGCAGACAACATGAAACATACAGAAAGATATAGCCAGAAAAGAGTACTTCATATGGGTGAAAAGCACATTATAAAACTCAAAACTTAATGCAGGAAACACAAGATTTGCCTTGAATCCAAGAGCAGTGTCTGTGATAAGATATGGGGTTGGTATTATATTTTGGAAGAAGGATAAACTGGAAGAAATTGCCCAAAAGACAAGGAAGCTTTTAAGTATTTATCAAACTTTAATCATACAAATAACATTGAGAGACTATATTAATTTGCCACAGCAAATTGGTGGAAAGGGTTTGATTAGTGTAGAGGACCTTGTTAACCCATTGACACCTGGGAGGGATGACACTTGATAGATTTTACTCTGTCTAACGCCAGACGATTTTACTCGTCAATGGGGGGCATCCTAGGGCGTTTTAAGTGTGAATGGGTTAACCCACTGACCCCCTGGGAGTGATAGATTTTACTCTGTCTAACGCCAGACGATTTTACTCGTCAATGGGGGGCATCCTAGGGCGTTTTAAGTGTGAATGGGTTAACCCACTGACCCCCTGGGAGTGACAGATTTTACTCTGTCTAACGCAAGACGATTTTACTCGCCAACTGGAGGCGTTCCAGGGCGTTTGAGGTGTCAGTGGGTTAAACACTTAAAAACTATGTCCCTCAAAAATATGGAAATTGAAAGTCTGCGAAAATATGCGGCTAGGAGTGGTGAAATCTTCATCAGAGAAGTGAGCAATAAGAACTTCCCGGGAAAAGGCAAGGAGAAAGAAGATATTAAAAGGGACCTATTACAGAAGTACACCAGCAATGCTCGATATGGAAAGTTTTATGGAAACACAGAGCTTATCAGAGATAAAAGATGAAGATGTTTCAGGAAAGTGTGGGATGTGTGGTCCGCCAGAGATGAGACAGTTCTGCATGAGCATTACTGTATCAGACTAATCCGAGCGAGTGCAGTGCACTACATGTAGCATGGCGAAGTGATAAAATTGCGCAGGTAATACACTGGAAGATGTGCCATCGATTCAATATGTAAGTCTCAGAGATGCGGTATGATCATAAGATTGAAAAGGTTGGGAGGTAATCTACAATTGGGAGGTAATCTACAATAGATAAGCGTGAGATAAGTTACGGGGCAAACGCGAGGGGTGTCGGGGGCTATGTAAACTGAAAAAAACATGGAAATCCAGCAAACAACTTCCGCTTACCTCATGTTTGGCACGACTTGTGTTTGCTTTCTGCGTTAGTTAAGTGGCAGCTCAAGGACAAAAATCCATTCGGAAAATGCTGTGTCTACAACAGCGAATTCCATAAGACCGTTGTCTTCGAGGACTTTAAAATCTCGTTCCCAGAGCCGGGTGTGAAGTACGATGCATTGTGGGATACACTGCGAATTAAGACGATCCCCCTCTCAGGATCGACGCCAGTGTAAAATAATTAATATGCCCGTGCAATTCATTTCTTCCTCGGCGAGTTTTATTATTTCGTTGGGAAATAAAACATGTTCCCGGACTTTGTAACTAACTTTTTCTTACGAGAAGAACAGATACGTACCTTGTGGGCATGCTGTATTCCGTGGATAAATACACAAGCAAGTCTATCCCATCCAAAGCTAGCGCTATAGCTAGTGATTGGTACGCCCGTGTCATCTTTTGGGGTGTTCAGGTATTTAACGCCACCACTTTGCCTTAGTCTCATGTTTGTGAAGACATAGGTTTCGTCTTTTTGTAACTGCCCCGTGTCTTGAGCCCATAGGTTGATTTTATGTGGACTGTTGGGTCCAAGATGATACCTTCATGCTTCTTCACTGGTTAGTCAGTTATAAATACTGCTTTAATTGCCGAGATTTGAAGCAATAGCCTTTTACAGTGAACTGCTAATTTGCCACATTACACTTCCCAAAGAACTGATTGACGTTGGAGTAGATGTAAGTGTATCTGGTATCTCGTGGGCGTAAGGTTATCTGATGCAGTTGTTACATCAACCTTATTGTGTTTGTGAAACAATAATAATATTATCTGTTGTACCATAATACTTGTTGCTGGTACGATAGGCAGTGAGTTTAACTGGGCTTTTCTTTTTTTCTAAGGTGTCAAAATATGCCCTTCACTCAGCACAAAAACATACAGCTCTTTGGCTCCCATTGGAAACTGTCATAAGGTTGCAGTTGAAGTACTTTTAATTTTAACTGGATGTGTACTCGGTGACTGACATTTGCAGACTGCAGACTAACCCTAAATCACAATTATTGAAAGCTAACCGTTTTAAATCAGGTTCTTAGACTTAAATAATGTTTCTCAGCACTATTTGAAATGGGTGCTTAGTCTGCAGTCTTCAGTCTGCAAATGTCAGACACCGACATTATTTAAGTTTAAGCACCCATTTCAAATAGCGCTGATAAGCATTATTTAAGTCTAAGAACCCGATTTAAAACGGTTAGCTTTCAATGATTGCGATTTGGGGTTAGTCTGCAAATGTCAGACATCGATGTGTACTTTGAATATAGCATGCAATCTCATTTCGATCTTTGACATCTTTAGAACCTACAGTAAAAGAAAAAAAAAGATCATACTGTAAGATACTGACTTAACCCTTTCACTCCTGTGGGCTTCCCCATTGACGAGTAAAATCGTCTGGCATTAGACAGAGTAAAATCTATAAGTCTCATTGGCCCTTACAGGAGTGAAAGGGTTAAATTTAATTAATTAATTTAAAGTGCATATGACACAAAAATTTTTATTAGCTTGTTCGAAGAACTTTCAAAATGGTGAAGAACAGCGTTTATTTTATTGTCAGTGATAGCACTCTTGGTAGCCGAGCTATTCAAGATTTTGACTTATGCAAATTAAATGACTTGTGACGTCACATAGTGGACACAAAATTATGTAAAATCACGAAACATGGAATATCTTTGCAAATACTAAGTCTGCAGGGTTGAAATTTTACAGGGTTGATGTGCTACCAAAACTACACATTGTAATTTTGACTATGGACGTCACCATAGCAACATACTCGTTACCAGACCTCTACCTTTCCGGTATCGAAAATGCCTTCTTTGTTGCTTTAGAGTCTAAAAGACTTCCTTGTGCTTGTGCTGTGTATGACCATATTCGGTCACATGGACTGAATGAACATCAAGAGCAAATAACCCTTATTGGGGAGGGAAACTCTGATTTTACCCTTTGGATGGAGGGGGCCTAAAGCCCATTGCATTGCTATGGAAATGTCACAGTGCGCCATATCATGGAACTTTGTAATGAGTATAAGAACTGCAAAAAGTTTCAGTTCTATGCAGAAAAAGTCTTTAGAGATCTTACATCATCTTGTGTCCACTATATGACGCCACAAGTCGTCTAATTTGCATAAATCAAAATCTTGAATAATTCGGCAACCAAGAGAGCTATCACAATGAAATAAACGCCATTCTTCATCATTTTAAAAGCTCTTTTCGAACAAGCAAATATAAAATTTTGTGTCATATGCACTTTTAAGATCTAAACATTGAGAAAACAGAGTAAATGCAGTAGTCACAGTACATGTACATGTACATGTACGATGCTTTATGTCAATGTACATGTAGCTGTTTATGTCAAGTTTTGGAGCAATAATATTATATGAATGAATAGAGATGTGATTCTAACAAATGATATCAATTATTTTGATCAGCAGATTTGCCTAACTGAAGATGGTTGCTACGGGGAACCAGATCTAATTCACATCCCAGCAGGACAATATGATGAACACATATACCTGCAGGTATCTAGTCTGTTTTTGCAAATGTTCAAGCAACCAAGTAATTAATTTTGTGGGTATACGCAGTGGCTAATCACAAAGTGATAGCTAAAAAGTTGTCCTTGTCTCATTTGGTTGGTGTCCCTTATTGCTCGCATTACTTTTGCACAGTTAGCCCCAGTTGTTTAAAAGCCGGATAACTTTATCTGGTGGATAAGTCATTATCCGTCAGTTTCAATATCTGCAAAGATGATAGTATTTGCCCTCATCATGTACATGTACATGTTGCTGTGAATATCCACATTCCAAGCACATCTAGGCAAAAAGTGTGAAGGAAATTTTGGCCAGGTTTAACGTGAAGTATATTTTATTCTACTGTGGATAGTGACTTATCCCCTGGATAAACTTATCCAGTCTTTGAATAACTGTGGCATGATGTTCGCCAAAAATCTGATGAAATTAAACGCAGTACAAAGAACCTCTGCAGAGAAGAGAGGGTGTTCAGATTGTCTTCCAGATTTGTGCAAAAAAAATTGAGATCACTCTCCCAGTCATTGAAACTTACCAATCAAAATAATAAGATATTTTTGGCAGTGATTTCCATTCACTGTTTCTGAAACGCCTTCAACCTTCACTTCACCTTCATTCTAGGATTTTTATTAACATTAAAGAAAAGATTTTTCAAGTGTTAGATGAAACACTCTTTCGAGTGTTTGATATTGATTCTCAAAGGAATCAGTATTTTAAGAGATATTTGGGATCAAAGTTGGCAAACTTTATACTAATTAAGACCACATATCCAAACTTTCTTCACGGTTGAGGTTCTTTTGTTTTTGGCTAATGAATTATTAATGAGCTTGAGAAGTACGTAGTTCTTAATAAGTTTGAAAACTTTCTCCAGGGCACACAGAAGTTGTAAGTTAATGTAACGTAAAAAGTAAACAGTTTTTTGTTTTAGTTCAGCTGTGCTTGTGCTTGCAGGGATTGAAGTTGGTACGATATATGACAGACAGATTGTGTTCAGAATAATGTTGTTGTGCTTGATGTACATTGTAGATTCCCTTTGACCCATTCAAGGAATAAACCCTACATTAAGTGTCAGGGTGTAACTTTGGTGACCATAAGTTCTTACGAATCACACCGTAATGCTCTGGAATGACACAATGACCAGTACTAAAAAAAAAGAAAAGGGGGAATCAACCTCATTTCTCATTATTTTCATTTCTGTACAGATGATTCTTTCCCTGGTGGGAAGGTAAACAGTGGAGGGGAAAATGGCATTTAAGTACAGGTCAAGTCAGTATACATTCATGATCTATCACAATCAGTTGACTACAGCAATAACATTTTTAAAACTGCACGTCACAGTGATGTGGATAGCTTTCCTGTAATAAACATTCACCCAAGAGGTTTTGACATACAATCATTAACGTTATTGTCGAATTCAAACATTCTGATGACAGGATGTTGCAGTTGGTCAAGCAAAAAAGTCATTATATTTTATGTTGCTATGGATTGTACTCCATTACAAAATATTTTGTTTTACGGAATTTGAAAGAGGTTTGAATGACTAACTTTCTCTGGAAAAATATTGGTTGGTGTTATCCAGCCTTCTCAAACTGGGCCAGTCGACGGCTCAATGGGGAAGCAACCTCCTCAGGAAAAGCTTGACCGTTCTGTTTCCCTCCCATTCTAGTCAGAAAATGTTCAGAGACAGATAACAATTTGTTAGCTCGAACGTGAAGTCAACTGGAGATAGTCTAAAAAGCATTGAAAAAAAGTTTGTTGAGTACAAAATTCGTGTCACAAAATTTTTTTGCCTCGCGCACCATGAAATGTTGATTTGAATTAGCATTCCAGTATTTCTTATCAGACTCCAAGCAAGTGTCAAATCCATATGTGAACGTTCGTCACTTGAAATCCACACAGATTGACACTAAATTGGGCATCTGTGAATGTCTAAATTTTGAAAAAAAATCCGTGAGGGGAGCATGCCACCGAGACCCTCCTAGAAGTCTTGCACATCTTTGGGCACTCGCTTGGGTGCCATTTAGCACACAAACCGTCTCCACCTTCCTTATGGACCTGCTCCCGAAAAATATTTTGAGAAGGCTGTGTATTATCTTGAATTTTAAGCTGTCGTTTTGAAAGACAGCATAATAAGATAGATAAATTGTTATTATGTGTATCCCCCATGTACATGTGAAATTTATAATACTGTTTTTTCATCAGTGTTGTAGTTGCCCTGAATATTTGTGCACGTTCAACAGTGAAATCCACTGCCAAGGACATTGTTGATTTCTTACCACTTCAATAGGCCATTTTCAAAATATAAATATTCAGCTGATAGCGAGGCAGAGAGGACAAAAACAATAGAACAAGTTGCAATGAGTGCGAAAGACATTACATATCAGGCCACTTTCCTTGTCTTTGTCCTCTGAACCTCTCTTTGAAGCTGAATTTTAATATATTGAAAGTGGCCTATTATTACATTCAATTGGGAGAGTATGGGAAGTTGTTTCCGCTTCCCACCTCCCCATTGTGCCAGCTTTTATGCATGATCATGTACTTTGGTATTCTATGGCACCTGCAATTTTGATCGTGTTAGTTGCTCTTTAGAGGGCAGGCTATAATTACATGTATTGTTTAAAAATGTAGCAGGTATTTACACTTAATGTTATCTTTTTTGAACTGATACTATTCGTTGATATTTCATTCATATTCATTTAATTCTTCATTCAAACTGAATCTGATCTTGGGAAACTAATTCATGCAGTAGGCTTTTTCTGAGTTAAAGCCTCTTTTTCAAAGTGAATCCAAGTGCGTAGCATTTACAAAGGTAACATTATTCGAATTTACTCTGAGCAAAACTCGAGCAAATCCTTCTTTTACTGCCAAGAGTCTCAATTCATGTTTACTGCTTGCATTTAAAAAGTCGGCCTACTTTCTTTGCTTGGAACATTTGGTTTGTAGCACTATTTTTCAGGGCATGTGCGATATTTTTTCATTGTTGCTATTGGCTGTAATTGATTACAGTTTGGTAGTTAAATTGAAAACTTTTTTATAGGTGAAGTAATGTGGATTTATGGATTTATTTGCTGATATTTGGAGCTGAAAGAGTGTCGTCTTTAGTTTAAGTTTTCTTTCTTAAATGAGGCTTAAGTTAAGTCTGTGGTTCAAGTGCCTTCTGGTTTTTGTCCAAACAAATCGTAAGCAAATTGTGTTTCTAATGTCTGGATTAAGTAGTATCTGTTTGGTCCTTAAAGGCGTTCAGTGTTCAGTTTTGCAGAGCATGTTAATATTGTCAATTTAACTGGTGGTCAGTTTAAACAAATCGAAATACTAGACCAAAAAAAGGGTGAAGATAAAAATTATTGACAGTTTTGATTTCCGGTCTTTGTGGTATTTAAAACAGAGTATGTATAAAAACATTGTTATATTGTTATTTTAAGTGTATTTAATAACCTAGTTTTGTTATTCCTCTAGTGTATCATACCATTTTTCCTTCTACACCCGAACATTTGGAAAAGGAAATCGACAAGAACAAACGCTTTCTGTATTCTCTTGTTGATAAGGGAGAGTGCGTACTTAGATTCGCTTTGAAACAGAGGCTTAAGTAAACTTTAACTCGAAAGTGTGATCTTATTGATTCAATTATTTACCATTTATTCAAATCATAATTATTGGTGATAATCGTTAAGTGCTGAAGTTGCGAAAAATGCCGTTAGGAATGTACATTAAATTCGAAATAAACAAACGTGCCTAAGATGATGTCTTGTGTTGTCCTTAGGGTCAAGACGGCAAAGTTTTGGTGACTTCAATGGTTATCCACATTCGGTTACCAGCAGTGGACCTTTCCCACTTATATACCCACCTTTCGTTATACGTTTTACAACCCGCCTATTAATTGTTTGCGCGATTGTATTTTGCTACTGTACGTCACGTGGTTGTGAACATCACGCAATACCCCCTTGTCGGCAATAATTGTGCCGTTGAAAGAACAAAAGCCGGCGAAAAAATTGGCGTGTGCAATGCGTACGTTTAGCGGAGCGCTCCGCGTGTGGAACTGTGGGCGTGCGGGATCACAAGTGCGGTAAGAAAATATGGATGCGCAAACGAATGTCTTACCTTCATGATGTCCTCGAAAACCCCAAGCCGTTGTCATCCCCAAAACTTCGGAGTGATTTACAGGATGATCCCACGAATGATGTATTAAATGCTCCTTTGGAAGCGCTTCAAAGGTGGTGAGAGCCTGTCCGAAGTCGTTCGTCGTTTTTGCCACGTGAGAGACCTCTCACTGACGTTCAAGATGG
>NC_090878.1:590248-613084 GCF_036669935.1 Montipora foliosa | reverse complement strand
CCTTCCAACTCTCCTTACAACCACAAACTTATATTTTTCTCATTCAATATGGAATCACTGATATTTTAACGTTTCAGGGATTGCAACCAGATTGCATGGTAAAAGTACCCAACTTTCCAAAAGTTGCTGGGGGGGGGCATGACCCCCAGACCCCCCTAGAAAGTAGCGCCTAAGGCGCTCCGATGCGCGCTAACGCGCGCTGATTAGTATTCTTGTTCGGCCCCACTTTCACAAAAATGCTAGAGCCGCCCCTGGTAGCGATTCCCGATGTCTGCAATTCCCCGTTATATATACCTGACTAAGTTCATCAAAGAACACGAGCCTACTCATCACTTAAAACCTGGTTTACCGCTGAGACGACAACTGAACAGACTGCTTAATGTCACACAAATGAACATCTAAAGGCTCCTTTCAACTTGTCTTGTTCCTATCTGAAACCTTACCTCGATATCTGGTACTTAACAGGCATTAGAAAGTTGCTCAGATTTACACATTTTTCCAACTGTTTTGAAAAGATTAGCTTAACGTTTTGCCCTTAAGAGTCTTACTTCGTTGTATCTCCCCATTATCACTAGTAAACTTATTGTCACAGCGACGTTGGTCTAGTCACGTCAAATTGCTGGGGAATAATGGTGCTAAAACAGTTTTCCATAATGTGCCATGATGATCGCCACCTCCCATTTCCTTCCACATCATCTCGTCCAAGTAAGACTGTAGATCTTTTATTCTAATGCCTTTCTTCCGTTTCAATCCTAATTTTGCGGTTGACTCCAGCACGACTCCACTGTCTTGGGTGTGCACACCGGTGCGAGTGATTTCCACGAAATTACGGGGCATGCATCGACAACACGGTCCCCTTCGGTCGTTAGCAATGCGGGTGAGACCTCTATACGGCGCCCCATTCGTCTATATGGACTTCACTGCCAGGCAAAAGACACTGCCTTCTATGATAGGGCAAAGGGTATCGGCATCTCTCCTGTCAACTACTGTGAAATACCCTCTGGCAGGACTGTATTCTCAGCTGTGATGATGCCAAATACCCATGGTCTCACACGAGCAAGCCTCCTTCCCCTGTTGTACTGCCAGAGACAATTAAAGAGGAGAGTTATGAGGCGAACTCGGAATGGTGGGTATGGAACCCCATTACATCACAACTTACCGGGCGTTTTCGGGCTGGAAGCGGAATGATGAATCATGGATCATAGTTACAAAAAATGTAAGAACCATGAATCTGTTGTACTACGGCCTCGGGATAATCAGAACCAAATACACGTATGAATGAATTACGTTTCGAACCAGGGAATGGAGGATATCGGGTTTCCGAGAGTCCTGTTTCAAAACTTTTTTCCGGGGGAGCATGCCCCTTTACTCCCTATATAATTTGTGCTGTCTTCCCGGGTTTGACAGTCCCCTTGGTCCTCCAGTAACCTTGTGCTTAATGTTGAGAGGGTGGTGGAGTCCCTGGTGGTGGGTTACACAAAAAAAATCCATACCTAGACCACAATGAATGATGGAACCGAATCTGGATGAAGCAGAAGTTTGAACACCAAATGATACGAAACCAGGGTCTGATTATCTGGTTTTTTCGTCCTGGTTAGACGGTCCAAGATCTCAGCAAAAAATTCCATGTAACATCGAAATTCGAATTTCAGCCCGCGCTGAATAAGGACCGTAAGCACGCGCGTCGACTGTGTTTTCGCATCCCAGTAAATTTCCCCACGCAAATTCCACTGTTTGCGCCCGGGCTGAGATTTATCATGTAATCGAAACAACATTTCAGTTCTGATGGGCGGAGCGAAATTTCGGCCGAGGCTGAAATTCTCCCATGGTCCTAAGGGCCTGATTACATGGCAAGTTCCCAGCCCGGGATGAAATTTCGCCCCACCCAGCGTTCTGAAATGTTTGGTTGCTATTACATGTATGAATCACAGCCCGGCGCAATACGCACATTTTCGTGCTAAAATGTACTGAGATGCGACAACACAGTCGATTCGCATGCTCACGTTCCTTTTTTCCAGCCCGGACTGAAATTCTCATTTCGATTACATGCACTTTTTGCGTTTTTTTTCAGCCCGTTTGGGCGGGCTGAAAAATTCTAGCCCATTTTTTCAGAGACCGGCGCTAGGAATTTTCAGCCCGTTACCACTGATAAACTCATTAAGTCACTAGGTGATCAAAAAGTCCTTCCAGCGAATCGTGAATCTGGGAGAACAATCTTGGTAGGTATCATGAATCATTGGAGGTTAAAAAAACGACAGTAATCAAGAATATCAAAATTCCAAATAATTCCGCTTCTACACCAGACGATTTCCCCATGTGACGAGTAAATCCTCCGGCGTTAGACAGAGTAAAATAGTAAGTCTGGCCGTGTTAGTGGTTACTGAAGACAGTTTTTTCAGTTAGTGATAAACCATCGGCTTCATTATCCGACAATGCGCGAGTTCATGATCATTAAGCTCCATGGCAATGTAGGGAAACCACTTTACTGTGCCTTTTTGTTTTATGTGTTCACGTTCATTTAGAACTATGCATACTCTTCTTCCCATGCCCGCCATTTCGGTCGGCTCAGTTTCCTTTTTTACAAATGATGCTAACACAATAGCAAGACAATGGTTTGACAAAGAAGTTTTATTTAACAAACCCTACAAAAAATGCTGCAATTCAGATTGTTCTTGTGAAGTACCTTCCTTTCAATTGAAACGGGATCTGACATCAGCTGGGGTCAAGTGAACTGCGCATGCACACCTAGTCCCAGTCCTCTGCCGTGCTTTTCAGTGTAAAAACATGTTAAAACTCAGGAACAGAAAGGGAATATTTCGCTTTTTTTTTTTTTTTCCAACCGGATCATAACAAAAGGGACCATTATATCGAAGGAACCGAACGACTGTTGAGTCCATCTCGTTCCCAGAGTCAGCGTTCCCTTGGCCAGCGGTCCGAGAAAGAGAGAACTCGAATCCCACAAAGGCCATATTTCATTGGCTGTTGAAAAACGGTTTCAGTTCCCTGCCATTTTTAGTCTAAACTAGAAAATCGTGGTCAGTAGAGTTGACAGGCACTGAAGAAATGACTTTTTTAAGCATCCTTAGCAACGTTTTTAAACTTTAAAAGTCACACCCCTTAATAACATATTTTACATGTAGACATGTTACCTTAGCTTTGTTTTTGAACTTGCTTTCCGTCACACTTGACTATAGCTCCGGCTTCCTCGCATGGTATGACTGGTCGATATTTGGACAGATCCACAGTCACAAAAATCTTGTAATCCTTTACAGATCTGTGAGACCAGATTCTTATTTTAAATTTGACGTTCTCTGCTATCCTCTTTTGAGAATCTTCTTGAGTGAAGGAAAAAGATCACTCGGAGAAGTGTTCCGAGTGACAAACTTTGGGAAATTCCCCAAAGAAGCTGTTAGTACGCAGGCTTTCTCCGTTTTTTGCATCCAGAGCATCTCCTGCGAAAGATGTGAAACACAAAGCAATCAACTTTCGTCGTAGGTAAATTTAACCCAACTTTGAAAACTGTTCGCAACAAATTAACGATCGGCATAATCTACTTTCCTACATTTGCTGATTTCTTTTTTTGTAATCCCTGTCGAATGGGAAGACTACATCAAATTCTTATCAAATACAACAATTAAACTCAATCTGCTTATCATTTATATGTATTCACATAGCATTTGTATTCTATTGTCTTTTGAGGATTGATATCAAAACATTTTATTAAAAAACCTCATAAATCAGCCTAATTGCCGTAACCTGCTCAATGACTGCTTGAACTTAATCGGTCGATCTGGCTCAGACGTTACATTAACTGGGGGGGGGTTCACATCAAGAAGAAAACCCGCTTACCAAAAAAAAAACCCATCTATGTGGTCGTCATTTCTCTCCTTACATTTCCGTAGCACCATTGCACTGCGCACAACTTAAGGATTTAGCCAACAAATGCCCGCATTTGAAGCTATCTGATTAAATCCGTGCGATGGCCGTCTCTCCAAATCGATGAGCAGGTTTGCAAGTCCATATATTTGTCGGTCGCCAACTGTACGGTCTTTTCCACTTTTTATTTTATACGAAACACTTCTTTGCTATTTGAAGATAACGCAATATTCACGTCGTGTGGTCCTTCTGCCGAATATTATTGTTAATCAGACCAAGCCGTTGCCATAGTGAATAGGCGTTGTCCAACTTGATAGCCATTGTCTAAATTCACATCGGCTGCTATTAGAAATCACATTTCAACGGCCCTCCTGATGCCCTTCTCCCTTCTTCTCAGAGCAATAATTTTTATTTTTCAATTGTTTGCCTATCATAATGACTGATATAGCCAAATCTAAGCAAGATGATTTTTGATAATTTCGTCCCCACAATCTGAATAATGCCGCCTTCTGCAGTTAGTTTTCTTTTAACATTCCCCGGAAGTCAATTTTCACACTGCAGTGGGTGTTGGTTCGGAGCGTCGTTTCGGAGCTTGGATGATTTCGCGGAAAAAGAACGACAACCAGAAACTGTTTATATCCGAAAGAAATCTCTGTTACCGCTAACGCAAAATAAATGTATGCAACTTAATGAAACAATTTTTTCCATTTCTACATTCGCGTGGGTTTTGCAACACAGAGAACACAATTTTTTTTTTTCGCAGTTTCGTTGTAAAAATATATATGTACCAAAAAGCTATCTCGCGTGGTCTCGCAAGATTGATCGTTTCACAATATACGTTTTAGAAATTTGTTGAGAAGCCTCATTTAGGGAGCGATTTTGGAATACCCGGCCACGATTGTCTTCTTGTTGCGGAATCCTTTGAATAACAATGCATGGAACAATAGACGCACTAAGCATTTAGAATAATTGCGATTACGGCCCGGGGTTTAAATCCTGCCATCGACAGATGAAGATTTTTCATTTATAGCTCGGCTGGAATTAAACTCGCCATATAATCGGGCTCTGAAAGGATAAAAAAAGTCACAGGCCCCGACATTAATGACATGTCGATTTTTTATCACACAACAGATGAGGGATATGCCATACCACTATTAATAATTGCCTTTCTTTCATTCAAGTTGAGTTACAGAATACATAGAAACGAAGAAACGGCGAAACTCTGTTTAATATAATTTGTGCGCCAGCGAAAGCATGGGTTGAGTCCGGAAACTGCTAACTAAAAAGGAAACGTTCGTATGACATCATCAAACAATAGTAACGTGATATGAAACACCTAAAATTTCTAGATCAAAGTCTAAGGACGCTACATTTTCACGTCGCTTATCAAACATGTCGTCAAGAAATCAGTCGAATAGCGAAAGTGATGGCGAATCTGCCACAAATGACAGAAGCCCACCAAGACGTTTTAACCGTCGCGCTTTTTCGCGAGTCTTTGTCCATCTGGAGAAGCGACTCAGAGCTGCTCCAGGTAAAAACGCCTTTCTAACATTGAAAAACGCAGGGAGGGCAAAAGAAATCGCGTTCACTAAAAACCACACTTCAAGCGAGATACAACAGTTGTTGGTTTCTCATTTCCCGACCTTGGCTAACCTGGATCTTTCGCGGTAAGTTACCGAGCACTGTGTTTTACGATCAGAAAATACGAGACTAAAATACATTTGCCCTTTTTATTAGTTTGAACATCATCAGCTCGTATGACAGAGGACATTCCATGAGTGTCGTTCACCATGGCGTCCCTGACGGGGCGAAAATCATGGAACTTTTTGGAGGGGACGCTAAGAAGAAAATTTATTTGTACTGGAGCCGAGGTGGTACGTTTTGAATGTTACTTTAGTCTTTCTTTTTTCTTGTCTGTCTTTGATTGTTTCGCACTTTTTCCTGAAACATTGAATTCCGGCCACCACACGAAGAGAAAGACGTAACTTATAATCCCAGGGACAAAGTCTGGTGACAAATCCTAGATCTCCATTAACGGTAAATAAATAGCAATTTAAAATTTTCCCCGATCTAAGTTTAGCCTAATTGGGTTTAGAACAACCGGGGAACAAAGAGGCGTAACGTTTTCGACGCGAGCCGCAGCGTCGGAGTGAACGAAAGTGGGTTTCCCGCGGTTCGCGTCGGATAGAGTGAATTGAGTGGAATGACTGGTGCCGCAGTGCTTTAGTCGTCTTATTTAAAGGTTAAAGTGAATTGAGTAGAATGGCTGGGGTTAAATTGAGTTGAGCTTAATAACTGCTGCCGCAGTGGCGTGGTGCTTGCGTCATGGACTAAAGAACGAGGTATATCCAACACGACGACTGCGGTAGCAGTGCTTTTATGGTCCATTTCTCGTGGCCTGGTATTCTGTTGCTGATCTGAAAATCGAAATTGTCGAAAAATTAAGCCCAACTTTGCTATCTACAAAAAAAAAACATTGTGTTTTATTCGTTGACAACTTTTTGCGTATCCTATTTTCGATCTTGTTGATCCAACATTTGACCCAAATGACTTTTAGTACATGCATCTGGCGGGTGGGGATGGACTCATTCTGTAGTTACAGTGGATTTTAACATAATAACATTGCTTTTTACGTCACTCAAATAATTGCATTTATAATGCATAACAGTATAATCCCTTTTACATCTATTAATTTTTGTTTCATCTACCCTGTACATTAAATATTAATTGATATGCTTGTGTCACTGCGGAGAAGCACCAAGAAACATACAATATCAACTCACTACTAGTGACATTATTTTCATTGGTTCTCTATCTCACATTTAGGTACTGCTTCATCCAACCAACCTGAGGACAACACTGCTTCAGATGCTACAGTTTTTTTGCTACATCTGCCGCTCTGTCATCCCCACAGTCATCAGCGCCATTATCACACTCATCCCCTTCCTCACCAACTCTCCCTTTTGTACAAAATCCTCCACTATCACCTTTGCCATTAAACATGCAGTTATCTGCACATCCTGGCATCAATCAGAGTACCAGAAGAACAGATAACTTCCGTCCAAGAGGTGGACGTAAGTATAATATTAAAACAAACACAAAAGTAATCAAAGCAGTGTAATGAGGTGGTCAGGGTACTGGACTTACACATTTTCAGTTTTCAGGTCCAATTTGTAACTTTTAAGACTTCAAAATTTACAAAAATATCCACTGACTTAACCGTAAAAGATGGTCTTTGAGCAAGTTTTGAATAAGAGACAAAATACATCTAAAGTTTGAAGAAAATAGTTCCAGGGAATCTCAGTCCTTGGTTCCTTCTGTGATGATTGGTGTGCCTCATCTCAGGCCTCACAAATACATGCAAACCACATTTTCCTCCTCTTCCTTATTTAGTTGAAACCAGAAGATATCTTGCAACATTAGCAGGAAGCAATACAGATGGTAAGTTCTCTGTACATATACATTGTTCAATTAATGCACAAATACATGTAAGTAATGATGAAACGATGCACCCCAGAAAGGAAAGGCTAAAATAAAAAATAAGACCAAAAAAGCATCAAACAAAAAACACTGTTCGATTAATAATGAGGAATTAAAATTCCCACACATTTTTTTTTTCAGGTTCTGATATTAGTTTT
This sequence comes from Montipora foliosa, assembly GCF_036669935.1. Lineage (NCBI taxonomy): Eukaryota > Metazoa > Cnidaria > Anthozoa > Scleractinia > Acroporidae > Montipora > Montipora foliosa. The sequence goes on along the minus strand of NC_090878.1, from coordinate 605,570 downwards.
ATAACAATACCAGAGAGCGATGAGGATGGTTAGTAAAGTAAACTGTAGGCTGTAGTAGTAATGAAAAGCATATTGCACTGTCTTGTCCAAGATGCATACATGAAGATCAAAAGACATGTGAAGCACTGATCAACAGTTGTTATGATCTCTACACATTTTACTGTTGAAGGTATTAATGTAGTGTTGAGTAGTAACCTCCAATCATTGCACTCACTACTGCAACATTTTGTCTTTGACAGATACTGATCTGTTGCACAATGACGTGGCTGTAAACCCACCTCCTCCAGGTAAATATTGAGTATTGATTGATGTTCTCAAGTAAGGGGGGGGGGGGGAGGGGGGGGGAGGGGAGGAGAGGGGGAGGGGGTGGTGGGGCAGTTCCCTTCTTTACTGTGGAATAAGGTGGGACCTTTGAACTTTTGTTTCACAGAATTACCTGAAATCACATCAAACACACCAGGCATGCACAACTAGCACCCATTTTCCAAAAGCGAGCTCAACAGGAACACACCCAAACTTTAAAGTGCCTAATATACAACGGTACTTTCTCAATATTTCAAATCTTGTTTTAAGACAACACGCTTCTCAAGCCTTTTTGACTGACGTAACAGTCAAGATTGCTTAGTCCGGGTTTTACGTCCCAAACTACACCCAAATGTTTGACTGACAGGAAAAGGGGGTATATATAAGAGCTATAAAATTGACCCAACCCATTTGTGGACACAAAATTTAATGGATATTAGGAATTATTGCAAATATTGAAATTATATCTACATCCATACCGAAATGTGACGTTAGTAAGTTAATTATCAATGTAGTGATGCAGTTTTCACAAGTGCAAAGACAAAGACCACCATTCAATCTGCTGGGAACTACATCAACAATCACAAGAGCCACAAATGTGATTTCACAAAGTTCAGGTAATTAATGACAAAAAGTTAATGAAACTAATAATTTTACAAAGTGATAAACAGTAATCCCCAACACAAAGTTGCAATTTTGAAGGATCCTGCAGCACAATTATATACTATGCTAAGTGATGCGCCATTATTGTAATAATGACATATATGTTTTTATGTCATAATTTAATGCAAGCGAGAAGAGACAGACTCCCCTACACTCTGGTGACATCAAGCACACAAGCCTTAGCCACAAACGTAACTTCACAGGGTGCAGGTAAAGTCTTGCTGATTACAATGTACAACATGTATGTTTGTTACTCAGTATCTAGCAGACACTCCATAGCACATCGTGTTGACTCGAAAAATACTTACACTGTTCTTCATTAATTTCCTTTTAATGTTCCTTGTGCCTTTTAGGGTTTGCTGGAGCACCATTTCATGGAGATGGAATGCAAGGTTAATTCATGATTGGATTCATCGGCATGCTTACTCCCTCACCACTGATTTTCTCTTTTTTCTACTTCTCCTTTTTAAAGTTACTGATACATGTAGCCACCACATCAAACCCACCTTACCCAAAACAGTGGGTTATTGCAATTCAAGTATCTTATAGTTGGAATTCAACAACGATGAGCACACAATAATATAATCAACATATTGTCATTATTTCACATCGAATGCTGGAAAATCCTCCTCAAGCAAAAACTGATTTTGTTTTTGGATTTCCTGTTTGAGTTATCAAGCATCACTACTGATTTCAAATGTATAAACAACTGAGTGGTCAAAATACAACAAGTTAATAACAGCATGTATCCTCCCTTCTTTCAAGATGTTTCTTTCAAATGAGTAGATTTCAAACACTATACTATTTGACTTACAATCTTTTCATCCCCTTAGTCAATTCACCAGACCACAGTACTTCTTGAATATGCTTTTCTTCAGCAAACACTAACTGAAATTAAAATCTATATTTTAAAAATCATTTCAGTCGGCACAATAAAAGAAGACTTGTTTCCATATGGATTAGGAGGTAGGTATGTAATCTGTAAGTATAACTTGCACAACAATTTTAAGTAGCCCAACCACACCTATTTGAAAAATCACTGGGTAGTTGCAAGTTGTGACCCTGAGTAAATCGAACAAATGCTTTGCAGAGTATGTGCTATCAAATAATCATATTCCACAGGAACATCAGTTAGCATGGAAAGCAGAAGCGATGAGACAAACAGGTGTGAACGTCTCCTGCAGGGTTCATGTGCAGAAGAAAACACTTTCATGGTGCCTTTGTTGAACCACTCCTTTGAAGAGGTGACTGACATTTCAAAAACTTCGTTTTAGTTGAAAACAAGCATCACCAATCTATATAATTATACTTTGCCACCATGTGCCTACTATTGGCAACATTTGATTTGTGAGTTCAATCACAAAATAATTTTTTCATGAAACAAATGAAATAAATTGTTCCCTTGACATGAGGCATTTGGAAAGGCAGATAAATAATGTGGTCCACTTTCAAACAAGAACTGTATGGAGGGGTTTAAATAGAAGCCAGCTGCCAGGGGTTCAGCTCCATAAACACCATAAGCAAAATAGGACTGTAAGACACCCAGCTTTTTGCCATGGCAGACCACTATAGTACTGTTATTACCTTTGATTTACCACCTGCTCACTTAAAATCTTAACCTGTATATATACACTGGTTGACCTCATCTTAGAATGTATGCATTTCCCTTTCAAAGATATGCTGGCAGGCGTATGAAGATCAGAGGGCAGTAGTCACTGTCCTCCTTAATCCTTCCAGTCGGAGCCAATTTCAAGCCAACATGCTAAGGTACATTGTACAAGATTTTATTATATCTACACTACATGTTTAACCTTGAAAGGTTGTCGGTAAACTATTATAGGTATGCAGAACATTTGAACAGGCTTTTACTTTAGGTACGTACTAAATACTTGTTGTAGATACAGATAACGTATATAAAAGGAAAAAGAATGAGAACAATACCTAACCAAAATACAATATTTAAAATACTGTATCCAGTACACAGACACATACCCAACATTTTAGACAAGAAAACAGAAATAAGGGAAATCATAATAACCTAACAATTATTTAATACAACTTACTCCCAATTTTCAGTGTGCTTCAAAATGTACAAGAAAATAGTAGTCGAGAAGACTGGTTTTTTTGGGCTGCGGAAACTACTTCTGAAAATGGAAAAAAAGGCAAGTAAAGCAAGTACAACATTTTTGCTAGTATTGTCTAAGTTGTTTACTACATGTATCAATTCTTGACTTGGTCATTTTCCACCTTAGTGCTCGAGAAATATGGAAATGGCTGCGAAGACCAAATAATATTTTTGGTGCCATCCACCCAACAAACCCCAGTTTTTGTTGATCGCATTGAAGGTATGTATATAAATATTCTAACTAGCCTTAAACGTGCACAAGATTTTCAAGAAATATATAGAATTACTATAGAATTACTATAGAATTAATCTCAATGTAGCTTGATGACCATTCCACTAAAAGAAAGATACAAAATTAAATGACTGTGTTAGGAAATTGTTGCTTAAAGACCATATTGTTTACTGCAGGTCCTGTCCTCAATGACTTTGATCAAACAAGATTGTGTGATAAAATTAAAGCTATGATTCATGGCCTCAGTATGGAAAGGTGAGTCTGCATGGGATTTCTCATATATATACAGAGCACAAAGTAACTGTAAAAGCTGTATTCAGTAGTCACCCTTGGCGATTGGCCATGCGACTGCTTACTGTAGGTTGTAGGCTGTAAGTACTAATCAGATACAATGAGATGAACTCTTTTGCCTACTTTAAGGGTCTAGTTGTTTTAGTATCACCCAACTAGTCGGACAGAAAAGGCAACAATAAAGTTGGCAAATGCAAATAGAAAATATATTTATATGGGAATGAAACGAAAGAAAGTGTCCTACTTTTCGCTACTCAAGGACTATTACTAATAGTCCTCCAGTAGCGTAACCAATTAAAATGCAGGATTTGCGTTAGTCCACTAGTTGGGTGATACTAATAAACAGGTTTTTTTTCCCTCTGTATCTTCCTCAAAATTCCATCAGTCTCTAAAGTGCTACTATGATCAAAAAATCATTTTCTTCTTTTCTTCAGATTTTGATTTGATTTTTGTTCCCTGACTGATTGGCAAAATTTTGAGCTTTGATTTTGATCCAAAGGCTGTTTATTTTGAGTGTAAGGTTTGGATTTCATGCTCCACCATTATTCACGTTCAAAAGTGATCGATTGGACCTCAGGGGTTGGATCTAGGGAAATGTGACATAATTTACTCACTAGATTTAAATTTCAGCATGTAAATGCAAATTATTATATATGCAAAACACAAGTTTAAAATTCTGAAAGCCTGAACCTCCTCCTGCATTTTAATTCAGCCGCATACACATGCATTGCATTCTTAAACCAGCAAGTCTATGACTTCATTTTCTCCTCGATCCAGCTCTCTCAAGATTTTAAAGTTAGTAACGGTGGAGCAATAAATAACAAAATTCCGGTTAAAATAAACAGGTGTCTTTTTAAAATAAGAACTTAAAACTTGGGTCACTTAGTGTTAAGTCAACATGGTTTTGAAATCCAAAGAAAAAGAAGAAGAAAGATTTTAAAGTTAGTAATGGTGGAGGAATAAATAACAAAGTCCCAGTTAAAATAAACAGGTGTCTTTTTAAAATAAGAATTTTAAACTTGGGTCACTTAGTGTTAAGTGACCTTTAATTAACACTTAGTGTTAAGTTAACTATGTTGAGTTAACATAGTTTTGAAATTCAAAGAAAAAGAAGAATTGTTTTCCTGGTCGTAGTGGCACTTTAAAGAAATAGCAACAACAAGAAAGTAATTTCAATCTATTATTTTTCCTTGAGAACAAAATTAATACAGTGTAAATAAGACAGTGATAATTATTATGTCTCTGTAGTTTGATCTCACAAATGAAACAGCATACAAATGCAAGGCTGAGAATGTTCTGCTCTTTCCTAACAACTTACCTAACCTGCAATCATGCTCAATTTAGGATTGCTCCTATGTTCTCATATGATTACCTATACTTATTAACCCAAAAAATGATAAATAAGGTAAGAAAGGGAGATGTTTAAAATCTACAGGAAGCGACGTGACCAATGGAGAGAGCTGCGCAGACAGCAAGAAAATGAATTACAACAGATGACCTCTGGAAATGACCACCAGTTGGGCATTGTGGACGACAATCCTGCCGCTAACAGTGAATGCCAAGCCATCATCCAAACAAAAGTTAGCATACAGGACTTTCTAGGCTTTTTAAAAATTTATAAACCTGTAGTTTCTGATACGAATATGTTCATTCCTTCGCAAACTTTCTGCTATAAGGATCAAAAGAGCTTCATAGTTTAGCTGCCAGAAAAGCTGTTACAGGTTATTGATGGCAAATGATTTTCCCACCCAACCAGATTACCGCCACTTTTTGAAAATGCAAGCAACTCTAGGTAAATTTGAAAATTCAATGTCTCCACCCTGGTTGTCATGGTAAATTTAATGGTGGTGAAGAATCTAATCATACATGTATGATCCATACATGTATGCACACTGTGTTCTCTCATGAATCAAGGCGTATATTTTTAATTCTCATACTTGTAATCTTGATGGTAAAATAATATTTCACCGACTGAAAGAGATGCTACAATCATTCTAGAGCAATACTTAATAAAGAACTTTTTAATTTCATAGATACAATATGGTGGCTGTTTGCAGAACTTGCAAAAAAATATTTATAATATCTGATTAAAGAAAAAGACAGCAATACAGTAACAAAAAATGATCAAAAGAATATGTCAAATAAGAAGTTCCAAGGATTTTCAAATAATAGTCTTCAAAACGAACAAGTAAAGCACATATCCAAACAGTGATGATTCCAAATTGATAACCACTCATTTTCAAAATTCTTCGTTTTAAATAACAAGTTTTAAGTGAGGGTAGAGCAGTGAACCAAACTGAATTTGTCCAGCTACCATAATGTTCACATAATTTTGGAATTTTACAGGTGCAACAAAAGGATATTACTACTGTAAAAGAAACGACTCATTCGACAGTATGTAAGCATTGCTGAATTACCGGAAACAGTCTGCAATACTAAGTGTTACAGGGCTCAATAATTATTATAATTATCAAGAATGTTCTTTGAAGGTGATTGGAACTGTCTACAAATTTTGCAAAGGTCGTGTGTCACGCAAAGTGTTGTACTCTCGGAGTTTTCGAGAACTGCAAGACTCCTGCCTAACGGTCACTCGGTCGCCTGGGGAACCTTATTTGCGAGCGCGGGCAACCAAATTTCTAAACGGGGGCCTAACTTATCTCAAGGTGCTTTATCCTCACTTTTAATTAATTAATTCTGGGCTCTTGAAAAAATGACTTGGGCTACTAACTTTTAATATTGGAAAAATTTTCTTTCATAGCAGCCTTGAACTGACATATCCGAACAGTGATGATTCCAAATTGATAACCACTCATTTTCAAAATTCTTCGTTTTAAATAACAAGTTTTAAGTGAGGGTAGAGCAGTGTACCAAATTTAATTTGTCCAGCTACCATAATGTTCACATAATTTTGGAATTTTACAGGTGCAACAAAAGGATATTAGTACTTTAAAAGAAACGACGCATTCGAAGGTATGTAAGCATTGCTGAATTACCGGAAACAGTCTGCAATACAGTGTTACAGGGCTCAATAATTATTATAATTATTGAGAATGTTCTTTGAAAGTTATCGGAACTGTCTAGAAATTTTGCAAAGGTCGTGTGTCATGCAAAGTGTTGTACTCTAGGAGTTTTCGAGAACTGCAAGACTCCTGCCTAATGGTCACTTGGTCGCCTGGGGAACCTTATTTGCGAGCGTGGGCAACCAAATTTCTAAATAAATTTTTTAATTAATTAATTTTTTAATTAATTAATTCTTGGCTCTTGAAAAAATGACTTGGGCTACTAACTTTTAATGTTGGAAGCCCGAAGAGCTGCGGAAAAGTCTTCTTTCGTAGCAGCCTTGAACTGCCATAAGTTTTTAAAAAATAAATTTTTCGTAACAACAGTAAATAGCTACTTTTAGAAACATCAAGGCTCGCTTTGGATAGCTACATAAGTGGCTCTCTAGTCGGCTGTTGTGGTTGTTCAGGAATTTGTCTCCTATGTGTAATTTCAAATCAATATTGTGTGACAAGTGACAAGTGAAGGGATTTCCTGGTACATGTGTGACTGCTATCATCAAGATTGGTTTCTGTGGTTCATGATACTGTGGAAAGAGTCCTCAAGAGATTTTGACAGAGAAAGGGAAAGTGCTTTGCCTGCAGTGGTCAGATTTTTTAAGCATACAGAACTACTGTATTGTGGTGATTGTAGTGAGATTCTAATAAGAGCACTTGCTCCCGTTACTGAAGATTAACTAAGTTGTCTTTGTTAGGAATAGCAGAGTAGTTGAATATCTTTCTGCAGTTAACTTGATTACCATAACAAACGAATTAGACCTCAATATAATCTACAAACTTGGCTTCCAGCTATTTACTATTTCAAACTACTTGAAATAATGTTAAGTCAAATTTCTGTTTTATTATTTACCACCAGGAACCTTTGGAAGATAAAAGTGAAGAGGTAATCATACAACCGGCTGTCAAAATTTTTTTTTAATTTTTAAAGCCACACATTGTTTCCTGTTCTTAATTAAGGAACATCTGGTTGTGAAGCTAATGAGGTTGTCATGACTTACATGTACATGTAGGAATCGGAAATTCTTGTTGTTGTCACGACCTCCATTAGCTTCACAACCTGATGTTGTCTACAAAATCCCCTGTGGCAGTTTCCCTTGGAATTACAAATTTCACTAGTTTCTTACAAAAGACTTAGTGTTCAACACAGTCACTAAAATTAAGCTCTTGATCAACATAGACTCCAAGTAACTTATGACGTGTGGTACATGTATTATCTGAAACTTCCTTATGATTGGTTTAACTCTCATCTAATCGACATTGGAAACACTACATGTAATCTTAGTGCGTTGCCTAGGCCCATTTTACAAACATAGATTTTGTCGTATCGGTACGGAATATGAAATGATCATTACTAGACCGGACCTCGAGTTCTATAAAACAATAAAACTACCTCTTACAGTACTTTTCTCCACACAAATTCCAAGATTCAGTCATGTACATGTACATGTACATTCTATGTTATTTGTAGATAAACATCAGAAGGCAGCGACACCTAAGACTGCTTGCAGAACCAAAGGATGTGGTTCAACTACGAGTGAGATTGAACAACATAGAGGAGCCATTAACAAGATACTTTTCTAGGAATGCTTTGTACCAGGTGAAAATGAAGCAAACATTATGGATACATTAAGTACCAGTACATTTCAGGATAATAATTATTGATTGTTTATTTTAATTAAAATTTATGTCTCTTTCCACTATTTTGCAGGAGGTATATGACTGGGTTGGGTCAATGGAAAAGGCTCCTCTCTACTTTACCCTTCACACACAAGGAAAACTGATTAAACATGCAGATGAAGTAGAAGGAAATTCTGTTGTTCATGTCACTGAAAGGGTACTTACATATAGCATCATACAAATTAATATGGACAAATGAAACTATTACACAAATGATGGTAGCCCAAGTATTACTGTTGCTTTCATGAACATAAATTACCTGAAGTGAATTAAATCATGATCCTCAATATGTCAATCTGTCAGCCTTGTTGACTGTTCAACCACTTTCCTTCACCAAATATTACAAGGAAGACAAATGTACTCGAAAGCATCATACGTCATAACAACAGGCTTGCAAACTGGAGGAAAGGAAACAAACAAAAAAGACATGTTTGAAGAAATGCATGAATTCAGTACAGCATCTTTTCACCACATTTAAGAATTCGCTATTATACAGTATTTGACAAATACTGAATTGTGGAGACAAGTTGTTCTCCAATTATGCCAGTTGCCATTCTCCTTAGCATTTGCATCAGTTTAATTTTAGAGAATCAGGTACTTATGCAAAAAATAACCGTAACTTTTGCAACCTTGACGTTTGTCGTTGGGATAACATAATATATAAATACATCTATAGTTATAGTTAAATAATATGTTTACCACTGCTCACAACTACTATCATTATTAGTACCCTGTCAACTCTTACACCCTTTCATTTTACTACTTCATAGGAGGCAGGACAAGTTGCGATGTTACTTGGTTCTGAGGTAAGGGAAGTACCCTACCCTAAAAAGCATTTTAATTGACCAAAATGTATAAATTGCAGGCAGCAAATAATCCGCCTATCTCCACCTAACAGAAGATATGATGAAGGCCAAAATAACATCAAATCAGCTGACATTCATTCATCAGTGTAGACATCCATTGCATCAACAAATTTTGCGCTGAATGTTATCTACATGTATGAAATGAGACGAAGTGTAAAAAAACCCTTACTTCAACATATCCAGTACACTCAAGTAAACTCATTACCAGTAAGAGGGCATCTTTTCAAAATATGGGGATATTTGCTATATCTTGCTATATACACGTACATGTACATATAGCAATTATTGATTTCTTAAGGACGTACATAATCTTGCAGCTAAATGTAAACTAGTCACTAAATATAATCAGTGGTTCCCAAACCAAAGAATTGCTCTTTCGGGCACCCGGGAAGGAAGCTTTTTTGAGCATCAACATTTCTGATACACTAACATCACCAGTTCCCTTGGCAACAAAGCCTTTGGAGGAATCAACACTTGGGACATTAACATCACCAGTTCCCTTGGCGACGAAGCCTTTCGAGGAATCGACACTTGGGACAATAACATCAACATTTCCCTTGGCGACGAAGCCTTTCGAGGAATCGACACTTGGGACACTAACATCACTCGTTCCCTTGGCGACGAAGCCTTTCGAGGAATCGACACTTGGGACACTAACATCACTCATTCCCTTGGCGACGAAGCCTTTCGAGGAATCGACACTTGGGACAATAACATCACTAATTCCCTTGGCGACGAAGCCTTTCGAGGAATCGACACTTGGGACAATAACATCAACATTTCCCTTGGCGACGAAGCCTTTCGAGGAATCGACACTTGGGACACTAACATCACTAATTCCCTTGGCGACGAAGCCTTTCGAGGAATCAACACTTGGGACACTAACATCACTCGTTCCCTTGGCGACGAAGCCTTTCGAGGAATCGACACTTGGGACACTAACATCACTCGTTCCCTTGGCGACGAAGCCTTTCGAGGAATCGACACTTGGGACACTAACATCACTCGTTCCCTTGGCGACGAAGCCTTTCGAGGAATCGACACTTGGGAAACTAACATCACTAGTTCCCTTGGCGACGAAGCCTTTTGAGGAATCGACACTTGGGAAACTAACATCAACATTTCCCTTGGGGATGAAGCCTTTCCAGGAATCGACATTTGGGACACTAACATCACTCGTTCCCTTGGCGACGATGCCCTTTGGGGCATCGACACTTGGGAGAGTTCCTGAAGTAACAAGTCCTTTGAGGGTATCAACACTTGGATCTAAAATAATAGTAGTCTGTTTTGATAATAATTGGGATGAGGGTCTCTTGGGCTTGGGCTTGGACACTTAAGGTACACACCAGTTCCCTTTGGCGACAAGGCCTGGTGAGTAATCAGCACTTGGGACATGTGAATCACTAGTTTCCTTGGAACCAAGTTCCTTTCGTGGATAGGGTCTCAGAAAAAAACCTACATTGCTACTTCCATTGGCCACAAGGTCATTCTGGCCATCAAGACTTATTTTATTACTCCTAACAATATCCCAAAATGAACATTTTAATACCCACTTTTCAACTAAAAATACATACCCTAATTTCATTTGGGGTAGGATACTTCCCTTACGTTTTTTCATTGCAGGTTTCATTCAGAGGAAATTTTGAAGGGTCAAAAGAATTACATGCTACAATGACTGGTGAGTGCATGTTATTATTATTATTATTATTATTATTATTATTATTATTATTATTAATTATTGATCTCTGGAAAAATATGTTGAAGTCTCTTTTTTTTATTTATTGATTTCTTTATTTATTTATTTAAATTAAAAATAAATACTTACAAAACAGTATTTCTACTACTTACAGTACACAATACACAGAATACAAAAAACACTTAACACTACTTACCGATGTTTATTGAAGTCTCACGTATACATCAAAAGAACACAATTCCACCTGCCTTCAGTGGATCACAAACATTTTCTTCGAATTGTGTCATGTTTGTTTTAACTTTTGACTAATTCCTATTTTGTTGGGCATAGATGATCCCACTAGGAACAGCACATCTGGCAGGAATCAGGAGAGAGAAGGAGAGAAAGAGCTGAAAAAGAGAAAGGACAAGAGAGCAACAGCAGAAAGAAAGAGGGCCAAAAAAGAGAAAGCAGCGAAAAATAGTTGATGGATACAACTAATTGTAAAATAAAATACATCACCTTGAAGTGCACAGTCTTCTGTTAAAAAAAAAAAAAAGTAATAAATATTGTTGGTTTAAGTCGGTCACACTAGATTGTAAGAAAAGTAATTAAACTTGTAGTGCAAAGTCTTCTATTTGAAATAAAAATCTTATATTATAGGCAAACATTCTTTCCGTGTATTACTATTAAAATGTAATGTTTGAAAACTAAACACTCAAATACATTATCAGTGATGGCATAAATTTGGATATGTGCATGACGGGAAATATCAACAAATAATTTTACAAAAAAAGGGTTCTGCAAAAGGATGATACGGGGGCTGGAGAATCTGAGAGCCCTGCGAATTTCACATGTAAGCCTAAGCACCCATTTCAAGTAGTGCTGATAAACAGTTATAAGTCTAAGCACCTATTTTAAAACGGTTAGCATTCAATAACTGTGTGACTTGCAATCATGGCCCGCATGGCTCGCAGTCATAACTTGGGACACTAACTCGCACATTGTCCTAACTCGATGATAAGTACAAATGATCATACTATTTTATATGGTCTCGGGTACCCAAGACAACCCTCCTTCCCAAGACAACTTTATCGAGCATTTATATGAGAATTGCGTGAACGAGACGAAGTTGGCCCTACTTGATAATGCATACATTTTACGACTCATCTTTCAAAAAATAAGCATCATCATTTGCCCTTCTTTGTAGTTCGTCTTTTATTAAGTATAGTTGTGTCTGTACATTCAGAAGCTAAGATGGACTGATAATCTCAACTGAGCAGTAATGTGTAGTTTAACTAAAATGTATGTTTTTAAATTGACAGTTTCCGTTGGCTGCGGTGATAATTTTGGCGGGAAAAACCTTTTCATTCCAACGCGAATGCTAGCAACATGTATAAGGTCTCAAATTGTTGCTTCTGTGATTGCGCATTTAAGATTTTGCTGTGTCTCGGGTAGTCGAGCCAAACTGTTTACATGCGAAAAAGTTGAATCGCCTGCCAGGGTTATTCGGACCTGCGGAGGCGAGACAACTCGCCTCCCCGAGTTATCTCGCCCACCCGAGTTGTCTCGCCCTCCAGTAAACGGTTGATAGATGTTTTAAACAAATGAGAGAAAAATTTTCTCGCCCAGGGTAACTCGGGGGGAAGGGTTGTCTTGGGTACCCGAGACACAAGATCGTGTTTACCAATAAAAACTTTAAAAATGAAATTTACTACTTATACATTACTGCCTTAATCTGCTTACTGTGGGGTTTGGTTAAATATTCACAATGAAATTGTTAACATATTTAAAAACAACCCTCTTACCTTTAAAGTCAAAGAGTTCTTTCTTATTCACATCTAAAGGCTATCGCCGTCTTGCGAATTTTACATATTCTCTTCTCTCCTCTCTCGATTTCTGCACGGGCAGCCATTTTGAATGTATAAATATAACTTGTTCCCAGACCTCTCGATAACAACCATTGGTTCATGAGTCGTCGGTCCGTGTACGGATTTCGTGTACGGATTTCCATCATAAAGTAATCGTGTACGAATCAACATAATTCTTCCCCCGTTATTACACATTCGTGATATATTGCGGCATCCGTGTACGGATTACTTGTATTCGTATACGGATTACAAACGACTTGTGTATTGGAGTACGGATCACTGGTAATCGTGTACGGATAGCAATGCGAGGTCTTATTGCGGAAGTCGTACTCGGTTACTCACGAAAGTATAATGATCCGTTTTTCTTTGGCCCTCTCAGTTTTATCAGAATTAGCTAGTAATCCTGTATACTTGACCTCCAATTTTGTATTAACCGTCACTTCTGAAGATGTATGCAGAAGCATACGAAACGTTAATTAAAAGGTAATTTAAAATGATGCTTTTACATCTGATGTTTGTCACCGCTGTTTGTGTGTTATGTTATGACAAGTGAATTAAATAATTTGACATAAAAGAGCTTGGATACAGGAAGTTTTAAGTACCGCAAGCCAATTGCACTTTCGTTTGCCACACGGCTTATATTTTTTGGGCGTCAGCAAAACGAAACCAATGGGCATCGCCAGGGTAACTGTAACCTCTGGAGTGGATGCCACTTCGCCGAGTATAAAACGTGCGATATTTATCAAAACCTCGCAGTTTTTCCAGTCAAGATCGCTGTGGGTGAGCAAGCACGCACTCGGGAAATATCCGTTAAAAAAAAAAGGCCCTGTTCGGGCAAGATCATCGTATTGGTGAGTGAGTGTCCGAGATGAAAAAGTTAGCATTCGCGTGGACATGTTGAGAAAATATTCCACGATTTTAGTAGCTTATATAAGGGCCTGACTGAGATTTTCAACAACTAAATAGATTGAATTTTTTTAAGCCAATAATTTTTGCGATTTGGATATCATTTTTTGTAGTTTTATCACAATACATTTTTTGTATTGTTACTCTATGTGCGAGCCGATGTGTGTTACCTAAACAAGCTTTGAGAAGGGCGACCACACCGGCTTGGAAAACGCGATGAAACAATAGGTCTAACGAGCAACAAATAAGTGATGTACGCTTCGCACGTGTGTTTTACACTTGTGTACATTTGTATGCCGCTCTCGCTCTGACAATGACGTGAATTCACCACGTTTGAAGTTATGTGGAGGACGGGAGCACCGGACGATAAATTTTCAATTTTCTCTCTAATTGTCCACACCGTTCCCACCCATTTTATTCCCGGGATAATGATTAACACTTTCAATGCCGAGCGAATTGGAATAATCGCAAAAAGTCCCCTCGCGTTTTCCCTCCCTCTTCCTCCCCTTTTAACGCCAGCCGCGCAGGCGAGAGTAAGTAAAATGGAGAAAATTTGTCATGAACAAGCAGTAGTGCGGACAGTCACGCAATTGACGCTTCGTTGTTCGAGTCAAACTTTCTCCTAGAATCGATTTTATCGCTTTTTCAAGTTATTAGATGGAAGACATGGCTTTCGAAGATTTTCTGGATTGGAGCGTTGGTCAACTTCAGGTTTTTTTTTTTTGTTGTTTTGTTTTGTTTTGTTTTTGTTTTGTTTTTGTTTTGTTTTTGTTTTTCCAGAATGAGAAGAGGATTGCCTGTGGGTTTCGAAATTAAAACCCACAACCCCCTTGGTTTTTCGTTAATTCTCATTGATAGCCGTAACAGACGATTTCATTACAATAAGCTAGATCATCTGAATCCTTCGGTGAATAAGTCAGAACTTGGTGCAAATGCGATCTCTTAAAATGAGAATGGGCCTTGCGTTCCTTACATTTGCCGACACAATCGGCGTTAAAGGCCTTATTTCAGAGAATATATTTATGGTGAAATAGTTGCTGCAAAAGCGGCTTGATTGCGGTACCAAACTTTTTCATTTAGATTAATATTAATCACTTTCATTTAGATTAATAATCACTTGTTTACCCTTGGATTTCAGGGTAGCTAGTAGCTGATATCTCCACGCATTAAATATATGCAATTGTTAATAACCCCAACTGGCGGGAGGCAAATCAGTTGGCTATTTTACAAGTGCGCGAGGAAATTGAACCAGGGACTACCTGAAATGAATTCAATGAGCGGGCAGAACGTGGTCTTGCACCTGGGATCTCCAGATCTCAAGGCACCGGCCACTCGACCTCTGTCGTGAACGGGTCTCGCGACAAATAATCACGCGCTTGATGTAATTTTAAAATTATTTATTTTCCTACGATTCTAGCTTGACACGTTGTTTCTGAAAAACTCTCCTCTCATACAGCCCAAAAAAGGTCTAAAGTTCACCGAGATTATACTTCCAATAGCTTACATTTCAAGTCTTAGGGTTCGGCAGTTCGGGTTTCAAAATCACGCAATGTAACGCTAACGTCCGCGACACCTCCTCTCATCACAAAATAACTCCAACACTCCACTCCAGAAATCTTCTAAAGCCATATCTTCCTTCTGAGAGAAAAAAAGA
>NC_090878.1:567748-582748 GCF_036669935.1 Montipora foliosa | reverse complement strand
TGTCCTTAGATACAGTTAGGGTAATTATATCAAGACGAAATTTGGCGAGGGTATTAAGTACCCATCATAGATTTCTCACATCACATTTTCGTCCAAAATAACGTTACCATGGCAACGATATAAGGCTTTTCTTTAAGCCTTAAAATCAAGATATGTTGTCTTTTATGAAAAAAAAAAAAACGGGTCGGTGAAATCTTCCCATTCAGCGTTACCAGAAAATGTTAGAAATAATCTCTAAAATATTCAACAATTCAACAATTCAACACCGATAGAATTTTTTTTTTTTTTTGATTTGAAAGGAAAACGTTTTAAATTAATCTAAGCTAACATGCAAAAGAAAGAAAAAAAAAATCCCCGTTCGGAAGCAAAGATATAAACGAGTAAAGTTGCAAAATCAGGAAAAATGAGGGCGTTACACGATCGGCATTTACGCATGCGTCACTCGCTCATTCGAGAGCACACGCGAGTGGAGCTACAGGCTAACACAAACGGATTTAAGTGACCATTAAACCGTTTGTGTACAATTTTCGCAGTTTTCGTGAATAGGGGATGTCTATTTATATTACATATATATAGGAATTAGAAGAAAGGTGAGCGGTATTTGTTTATTTCTGGTGACTCATTTTGAATCATGAGCTGACGTGTGAAGCTTTTAGAATAGCGTGTGTAGCTTACACGCGCGCGCTCAGCTGAAAACCTTTTCGAGCCTCCTTAAGGGCCTACTGACGTATTTTTTGGGGTGCGTTGCTAAGGATGTAATAGTTAACTAATTCGAGAGAATTTGACATTATTTTGGTCAGTTTCCGACTTTTGTAAACCAATGACCCTAAATATGACGTCATCATGCCACGCCCATGGTCACGTGACCAATAAAAGAAAACTCTAAATTTGTCTCCGTGCTACACAATTTGGGTGTTTTATCAGTGGTTTCATAATTTGTACTCGTTTTTGCATCCAGCCAAGCATGGTTTTCTTTTTATTTTGAAAAATGTTCTTTTTAGAGAAATAAACGATACTGAAATACCCATAAAATTTTCAAAAAAGATGATTTGAAAAAATCAATGCTTACCTACATTCTGTATCTGGAGGTGAAACGTGCCGTATGAAAAAAAATTAATTCAATTTAAAGACCGCCGGAAATTTAGGTTTTTTCTTAAACCGGAAGTCAGTTTGTTTACGCATGCGCAGTTGATCTGAGAATGAGCGTGAGGAAGGGCGAGGAAAAACCTTCGATGCAAACAATATTTCGTGCGGTGATTTTTGCTTGTGAATGGGTTTTCTCGTCAGCTCACTATATGATGACGTCAGTCACCGGAAGTAACATTTCACTTCCCTAGCAACGCGCGAAAAATCCGTCAGTGGGCCCTTAAACCAGCACTGAATATACAGTCGGATTCTCTTCGTGCTAAAGTATTTATCAGTAATTACCTTGGCACTCTTTTATGCAAATTCGCTTAAACTTAGCCTTTTCACAAACCGCATTTTATCTTTATGTAACCTTGATAATGGCCCAAGATTCACCGAAACGGCGGTTTCCATCACTTTTATTATTATTATTATTATTATTATTGTTATTGTTATTGTTATTGTTATTGTTATTGTTATTATTATTATTATTATTATTATTATTATTGTTATCATTATTATTTCCTTCATTCACACGATATGTTGTTAACGTGGTTTGTAAACTAGGCATCAAGCCACGACCTATGGTCTTAGGTGTCTAGTGTTCTTCTCAAGATTCTTGCCGTTCCCAACAAGGAGGCTTTTTGTAGTAATAACGTGCAATCTAGTCCAATTTTCTTCAACGATGTTTTCAAAGTCCCATAAGACCTTTACTTGATCGTTTTCTATAACTCCCTCAGGATCATGATCATTATTATCTGCAGTATTCACGTATGGATGCTTTAATATTAAACGTGCATAGGGCGCAAAGCGTAGCCTATGTCCTCTTACGGAACGTAAGTCTCTATGTAAATGAGCGTTTTAAAATGATAAAATACATTTCCTTACAATCCTTAAAATACATTTCCTCAAATCCTTAAAATCCTAAATCCTAAAATCCTATTAAAATAAATAAATAAATAAACAAATAAAATAAAATAAAAAACCTTAAAATTGTCTAATACTCTCTAATTCCTAAAGTTCGTACAATTATTTGACGGTGGCCTTGAAGGCCCGCGCTATGTTAAGCGAACTTGAGATAATAGCTTTTTGCATACTTCTCAGAACCTCCTTTCCTCTAGCGCCCACAAGTCTCCTCATTGTTTTCTCTAAATCTTTAGACCAACCGCCTTGCACATCAATCACTACTTTGCACTGTTCCACGACATAGCCAGGATACTGCTTCCTTAACTCCCAGCGCAGTGGAGCATACTTTTCCGTCTTCTCCCTCTCCTTCTTTCTACGGTTGTCTAACCAGGGGCAACTCATTTCACAAATCTGACGTCCACTCTGTTGGCCTTGACATATTATTAATATTATTATTAATATTATTATTAATATTATTATTATTATTATTATTATTATTATTATTTAAATGGGTAATTATGTAGGAGAGACGAGCTGTTTACTCGGAATATAGTCACTGTTCACAAACAACAAACTAGGGAGCGTATTTTTTCACATTTACGATTATTGAATTGATAATAGGACTTCGTGTCGTACAATGGGCGATTTGCATGATGGCGGGGTCTGGGTTCGGGTCTGGGGCCGGGGCCGGGTTTGTTTCCAAGTTTGTTTTTATGAAAATCAGAGTATGTTTTTAAAAATTGGAGTTTGTGTTGGAAGGCCTCAATGTTGTTGCTTCTGTTATCGTAAAATTGGTTTGGATCAAAGGATCGGGACCATCCATCCTACCGTCAATTCGTGATCGTCAATTTATGATCATTTAAGGCGTATCTCGTACTCGCTTTGTGTTTTATTGCGAGGGAACTTTAACTTACGTTCCAGGGCTTCGTGCCATTGAGCAGCTGTCACTTATCCTTTCCGTAAACTTGACGGTCGTTCATGCAAGCTAATTAAGCCCTTTATTTTATATTCAAGTCACGACGGCTTGCGATGATACACCAAGCGTTTGTAGTAAAGTCTGACTCGCACAAGAACTTGCTGTTGTAGCCAGTTCTATTCGGACGTCAGGGAATCGAATCCAATTTTACGATACACAGCAACATTGAGAACAATTTTGCGAAAACAAGCGAACGAGGACGTTGCGTGAGTGCGTGACGACCATCATGAAACTGTAGCTATGTTTTGTTTCGAAGTAAACATTAAAATGTGGTTTTAGAATGTGGAGCTCAGCGAGTCTTCAGAGTCTGTAGGAGTTGCCTCTATTCCACACAAAAACTCCAATTTCAGTCGGAAATTTTTCTTAATTTCGAAAAACACACTAAGGGTGCTTTCCTTTAGTCAGAAATGGCCGGCCATTCTTTTGAGCAGAAGCATCTTTGCAAAATCATTTACTTTTGCGTCCCAGGTATCCTAACAAATCGAAACTGACAAAGTAAAAGTAAGTTAAAATAAAGTAAGCGTTGCATTTCAGCACTGAAATAATGCCACCTACAATCAGTGGCAAAAGTAGTTGGGAAGCCAGTGTCAGAATGGGCCTGAAAACCTCTCAGACGTCAGAAACTAACCATAACTGTCAAAATTCCACTGAAAGCTTCAAAATAAAAGTCCCTCCCCCTCCCCCCAATCAATGTTGAAATAGACAAGGAAATGTATGTTCACTATTGGCAACATTGTTCTGGGGGGGAGGGGGCAATTTTTCAAACTCAGCAAGAAAACCAACTTCAAATGGTGAGTGTCCCAAGACTTTTGCCACTGATTGTAGCTCGTTAGCTTCAGAAAATCCGCTTTGCCGATTCTCCAGTGTCAGTGTCTAAATAGAGAGTCGACTAAATTAGTCGACTCCATAAAGATAATAGGGAATTTTAGCCCGTTTCACTTGTTAAAATCACCCGGTAAACCACACGACGATCAGGCTAATGGCGATGCTCCTTGTTTTCAACAGCACGAGCTGGTGCGACAAAAATAGTTACGCTGTTCGAGATTCAAAACAATAACAAACGATCGCGTTGCGTCTCGGGTGAAAGTGGGCCCTTAACTGATAGTTTTACGGGTTTTCATGTTAGCTGTCACCGGCCGCATTATTCACAACACTGTTGAGCTACAATCTTGGTGCTAACGTTCATTATATTTTGTCCAAGATTGTAGGTTACCCAATGAATTTGTGTGTAAACACCAAGAGATCTTCACCGATAAGTTATCCGTTGTTATGAATGAGCCATCCAGACTGGCTGCAGGAACATTTACTTCTTTTCTTTCGTAGTAATTTGAATATCAAAAGAAACCATCGTTTTAGGCCAGTCAAAAATTCTTTGCTATGCCTCAGTGGGTAAATGGAGCAGCAGCCGTGAAACGCGCAGCAGATGAATATATAAATTTTTAAAACAAATTAAATTAAGCGTCACTTTCAGACTTTCCTCCCACGCGGACTTCGTCAGCGGAGCGTCTCTGCTACGACATTGTACATTCCACAGCGGATGTGTTTAAAGTTAGGAATTTCAATCAGCTGTGCTGTTCGTGGGAGAAATTAGATGTTGATCTCTCTTAGAGGTTAAAGGTCAAGGAAAGAAGTAATAATCTTTCAACTGCTTAACATGATTGCTGTGTGGGAATCTGTTGGGGTCAGGGTCCCAAGAACCATTGGCTTAAATATGCATTCTCTGTCAACTGCCCTTTGCACATTTTCGACATGTTTTGGCACAAAGCAGCAGAATTCGTTTGGTGGCGGCCAAGTTAAATCCATAAAGGAGTACATGTGGTATATATGCATATCTTGACGTTGCATGAACCAATGAACCAATGATCTTTGTTTTGTGGCTTTTCATTATCAGAACAGCCAATCAGAAACGAAACTTGGCCACAAGGAATACTCTGAAGTTAATAACGTCTCGTCAGGAAGCCAAATTGGTGTGAAAGGCTTCCGTCAAGTCCGTGCTACCGTTTTATCAGAACTCGCAATTTTGCGGTCAAGATCGCTGTGAGTCAGCAAGCAGACACTCACGAAATATCTGTTTAACAAAGGCCTTGCTTGTGCAAGATCATCGTATTGGTGAGTGTCCGAGATAAAAAGGTTAGCATTTGCGTAGACATGTTGTACATAACCGGATCATAATATTCCACGTTTGTAGATAATACGGTACTGAGGTTTCAACGACTAAATATATTCATTTTTTTTCATCCCAATATTTTTACGATTTCGATATTCTTTTCGGTAGTTTTATGAAAAGACATTGTGTATTGTACTGTATGTGCGAGCCGATGTACGTAACAATAATGAAGCTCTTGGCGAGCCTCGCACAATCGCGCGTGTGCGTGGCACTGTCTGCGTTCATATTGTCTGCTCCCACTATCGCGTAAGATGGCCACGCCACAAGAACAAACCTGACGATAATTTGTACATCTGTCTTATGCACAGAATGGGTACGTAAATTCTCATTTACGATGTTTCACGCGTAAACGTTTCGAATAGAAATAGACTTAAAGATAGATCAGGGGTTTTCGTATGCTAATTTTCGTCACTTGACTGTTGAGCAAATCAATCACGGGAACAGGTACTAATTATGACTTTTCGCAGCTTGCTTTTTTATGTAGCTTTTTTGGCGATTTCTTGAAAATCCAAAATCCAAAATTGAAAACTGATCATTTCTAATTTTTAAATTTTAAATCCTTTCTTTTCTACCCTCTCAACCTTTGTTGCAGTAGACTTAAAATACCTCGTAAAAATTATTCTCGTGGAAACGAAACTACAGCATAAGAGTTTGAATTATATTTATACAAATTCATTTGTAAGTATTTGGATACTGGCATCAACGCGCCTTTGAAGTCCCCTATGGGCAGCCGTCACCGCCAAACATACAAGCCTTGTAAACGGTTGAGAATAATCCGGGTGGTCTAATTGTCTTTTGTAGAATGGTTTATCAGTATTTGAAAAGATGTATTTAAAACGCAAATGGACAAGCCACCTTTGGGGAAATGATAGACCCAAACAATAATGGTTTATTCAATTCAGAAACTGTGTAGATACCCTTGGTGAACTGATTCAGTGAAAACACGAGTGGTCGAGTGTTTAATGCAAAAGATCGGTAAATTTATGCAATCATCGAAGTTGACACAGAATTGGTCTGTGGCGAAGAAGACCGGTGTAATTTTCCTTGTCAAAATGACAAAGGCAAGTCTTGAATGGATCAGAGTATGTTGTTGAACAAAGTTTGATTTTCATCAAACATCGTCTTCAACATCTTCCAACATTTTTTTTTTGCTCTAAGGTGCGAACGACAGTGCTGCATTCGTTTGGCCATCGCATTTAAAGGTGTTGCACGCGCGCGTGCCCACTAAGGTGACGCTGCTGAGCTGCTACTATCGGTATCGGTAGACACGTGTGTGACGCAATGTGTACACACAGTCGATGCAGAAAATGAGTAAAACTAAAAGTGTTGAAGGAGCAATCTGATTGGCTACTCAAAATGCGAATATCCTTTGCTATCCACCTCCGAGCAACTCGCGCTGGATTTGCGCCCGAAAACATTGTAATACTACTACTACTACTTTGGTGAATAGTTGTTAAATAACATTAATTAATTAAAGATTACGATGTATATAGACGGACAGTTTTGGCACTCGTTGCTAAAAATATTTTCTCTCGTTTCATGCAGTATTCTATTGCTGCTCCTCTAATGACTTTGAATTTTGCAGGATGTTCAGAAAACTCTCGAGATTTCGCTTGCTCTAAAGTCCGAATGTTAATTGCTTCAGTTGCGTCCAACTAACTATCCTATTAGTGTAAGTACTGGAACGGAACGACAAACTATTTGGTAAATTTCACTAATCGTATAAATGAGAAGCATGAATGCTTTGCTTATAAAGAAGTTTCAAAGTGTTCTGCCATGTGGAAAACACAAGAATTACAAGAAAGCAACCTGATAATATGCGGGTGAAAAGCGACAAGTGGCCAATCACGTCCTCAAAATTTCACAAATAAACCATATAAACAAGAAGACGGTCACTTTGCATAACACTGGACCTACTCTTACATACGTAGGACAAACGCTGTGCTGTGCTTAGAGGATCTGGGCCAGTAGATCATCAAAGCTTGCATTTTTAAATGCGAGGTTTGATGATCTACGGGAAAAATGTTTAAAAACACTTTTCCAATCAAGAACGCTGTGAATAAGCAAACACTTACTCACAAGTATCCGCCAGAGAAATGTAGTGGTCGTGATCTCAGTACAAGATCTTCGTATTGGTGAGTGTCGCAGAAAAAATGGTTGGCATTCGTTTCGCCATGTTAAGTAAATACTTACGTTGGTGGGCAATCTGCGTCGGATCCCTTGGCGTCATGACACGTGGCAGCTGCATGGTCTCTTCGAAATTAAAGTGAAATTGTATAATTAGGAATATTAAAGTTACTTAAATCAGAGCTGCTAGTAAAATCGGATCGAGAATTTTGTTGAAATGAAAAGAAAAACTTGGCGTCAAAAAAAGACTTCACGTTGACTAACTAATTAGTTTAGCTTCTCTCGAGACGAAGGAAAGCAAAAAAAAAAAAATCATAGCACGGTAATGACAGCACAGCGAGAGGACAGCAAGTCATTAGTCCCTTGATTTCGAGTGCAATTTGGCAAATATAAATAAGCTCGAGTAAATTTTTCAGTTTTCCTGTAGGGGTTCAGATTAATAATATGCATGAAAAAAAAAAAAAAAAGGGAATAATTTTGACTGCGCAAGCTTTAATTTGCTGATGAAGTTCATTAAACTGATTTGTTGAAACAGGTTACAAAGTGTGTTAAATTCGCACTTTAACGAGAATATCATTCAAAAGTCATTCAACTGTAAACTTGGAAACTTGTGAAGAGTTCATTTGTAATTTGCGCTTGTATTAACAGCTATCATTAGGGACCTTAAGCAAGGACGACGACGAAGATTACGAGAACGTTATCTAAAAATATTATTTCCCGTTACTGTAATAATTTTGCGATTACTTCGTGTCGTGCGGCTTGGAAAGTGTGAATACACAATCCAAGAATAAAATTGATGAGAACGGTGTGGTTATTCAGAGAGAAAATTGAAAATTCATCGTAATGTGCTCTCGTCCTCCACGTGACCTCAAATTTGATCATTTCACGTCGTAGTCAAGACGAGAACGGCAAAGAAATGTATCAAAATGTATAACGCACGTGCAGGGCGCGCAAAGCGTTTTTTTTTTCCCACTAAATATGCAAATGTGTGGCGTTCTCGTAGTCGTAGTCGTAGTCGTCGTCTTTGCTTAATATAAGGTCCTTATTTGCCCCGTGTTACGTGTGAAATGCACTCTAATATATTTTAACAAAGATTTTGGTTGACTTTTTCACTGAAGTATGGTACCCAATGATCCTCTTATCTTGCACGTGAACTGTCTGAGACAACCCAAATTCGAAAGTGATAAGGAATTTGTTAAATCCGTCTGTTTATTGGCCGTTCATGACATGCCTTGTTGAATGTTTCCTGGTTAATGAGCTTCCCATTGTCTATCTTTATTGCCGTCATTTGCAAATATGTTTCCTTTGTTTCTTTGTGAGAGAATTTTTTGTTAGTTTTCTGCATGGTTTCGCGCATTGTCTGTATCTAAAGTTAATTAATCGCTCTGTTGTTCCTAAGCCAGGTTTATCCAATTAAAAGCTATTAGCGTTTCTAAGAATCAGTTCTGTCGTCTTTTGGTTTATTTAGTCGTTTGCAACTCTCTCATCGGTTTTTGTCCGTTTCGTCCATTGTTTTAACATGTACTTAATTATTCTTTTATCAACCGCATTTCTATTACATTAAAGATTTGGTTATTTTACGTCGCGCAGGAGTAATGGTTTGTAACTCGATATAAATCTTAATTATGAATACATAATCTGCACGCTAGCACGAGTTTCTAAATTCATAGACATCCCTGCATCGCAAATCTTCGTAAACTGATCTGATTCAAAGCTTTTTGCTATTCACTGTGATTTTACGAATATGGGGCGACTTTTTAAAACATGCAACTGAAAAACATTGCAATAAAATATTTCTTCAGTAATAATAACACACAAGGAAAATTAAGGTAAAAACGTTAGAAACGGACGACGCGTCGACGTTCAAATAACATCGTTATCAAGTCACAAAATAGAGAGAGATCCTGGGTACGAATGTATCAAATCTACATAGAACAGCAGTTCATTGAAAGAGAAGCATGGCGTCCAATCATCCATATTTCACGATAAAAACAACATATATAGCGTTTGCAAGCAGGCTATGACGAGATTTTTATATTTATTTGCGTAGGCTTTGAAAAGGCCGCGATAAGGAGGGTGCTTTCCAATTTCAGAGTTCGTATGTTAAACAATGCGCTGGTGAAGGTGTGGAGTTGTCTACCCAACATTACACGCCTCACTGAAAATGAGTAAACCACGCATTGTTGATTCGCGGTTGGAGGCAATGATTTTGTGGTTTTGACTAACTTCCCTTCCATTGGAGTAATTATCACTAAATACAATGGTTTTAAATTGAGTGTCGTAAAACAGTAAAGACTTTGACCAATTACAGCGTCAGATGCAAACATTGAAATGAACCAATCCAAATTCGTAGCAATTCCATACACTTTGCTCAAAGCGCGGGAAAAATCGCGCGTGCAAGTCGCGCCATGGTTTTCCTTCTCATTGGTTGATAAACTAGCGCGAGATGTTTACACCAATCACTAAGCGCAGAAATTGCGATGGCGTAATTACTTACGACAGTCATTTGAAATCTGCTTTAAGCACTCCTCGTTCGAAATCATGCCTGATTACGAATTGATTAAAGCAAAATTTAGTCGTCTGATGTTAACTGCCCGTTGTTTTGTTCCAAATTCAGGGGGCAGACAACTCTGCATGATCAACAGGTTATGGAAGTAAACTTAGTCTCTTCTGTTGGGGATACTGAAAGAGCCACGGAGCATACATGCACCGCGGCGGAGATAAGTCTGTGGAATCCGATAATAAGGAGGCAAGTGACAACTGACCAACTGTTATATACTAAAACAGTGGATAGCGTTGAAGGCGTGCTCTGATTTGCCACTCAAACTTCGAACATCCTTTGCTATTCATCTCCGACCAACTCGCGCGGGACTTGCAACCGAAAATATTGTAATCGTTGCAGAAATAAATGAGTTAAAATCATATTTTTCTGCAATATTATCTCATTGTTTTAGTATACACTAGAAAAGGAGTTCATCAAGGGGAGCCTCTATTTCCACTAATTCCTTGAGTAAACCCTTTCCCGAGTAAATTTGTCTTTTAGGAACAGGTTTTTCTAGACAGAAGTATCATATTTCCCTTCACGCTTAGATAGCTACGCTCTGTTTTGATTGGCTTTTACCACAATAGTCGTGCCGAACCTCCCAAGGGAGGCGTTATAGAAATAAATCTACTCGGGAAAGGGTTGACTCCGAGCCCAAGAATGGGAGATAAAGGCTCCCCTTGATGATCTCCTGACAAAAACAACGCAGTATTCACCTCAGTGTCGGTGGCCGCTTCAGGGCTCGGTTAATATCCACCGCTATAGCCACTTCCATTTCGGAGAATAGTTGTTTATTATCACATGCTTTCTATATTAATCTGCGTGGTATATTTAGTTTTGTAGAAGTTTGAAAAGTTGTACAGGCTTTCTCAATGGTCATGATCTATTAGAGAATTGACACAATAGATCCTTTCCAGCAGGCGACCACATGGCACAAAAACCGGCATACTAGAGAGCAAATTGCGCAATGGGGGAACTAACACAAAGCAACTTAATTTAAATTCCCTTTGTTTTAGATGTCCTAGTGCGCAATTTCCTCTTGAGTGTGGCACCGGGTTTTTGTACCATGTGATCGCCATCTGCAAAGGGCCCATTTCACCCTGTTTATTGAATAATGGAAGGAGATCACATTTTCTGATTCGACAGTTTAATTAGGGAGTCGATCCAACGATGACGTCGTCCCCAATTGGGGGGAACATAAGTTCTGCACGCTATGCACCGCTTTTTGTTTTCATTTTAATGCGTTTCACTATTTAAAAGAGGCATCTTTAGGATTGAATATGTGCCATTCCAAGAGCGAGTTTAACCGCTGACCGCTTGGACATCAGGCTACTGTGCGGGTGGTCGAGGGATCAAGACTCCAGCCGACCAACTCCCAGGGACTTTAAATAATTGAGGAGAAAGTGCAGCCTTTGTGATGACATCTGCAAATGGTCAGACTGTCTAGTTCTCTCGGATAGGGACGATAAACCGTAGGCCCAGTCTCACAACCCTTCAATGTTCATAACCCATCGGGACGCAAAAAAAATAACCCATACTATATTTGCAACGAGTAATGCATGGATTCCCCGGTATTGTGGTCTGTCTCCTATGGTATAGCAAGAGGGCCACAAGTTGGGAAATTGTAAAAGGTAAATTGCGTCTCCCTCTCTAAATAAAGTTATCATATCGTATCGTATCGAATGATCTTCGCTGAAGATGGAGCGTTCTCTCTCCAAACCCAACTTGTGCTCCTCCAATCTGAAGGGAAAAACGTCAAACACCAGTCCCCAGTTTATCAAACGATGGATAGCGAAAACCGCCGGATAAATCACTATTCAGCCGGTGGATAAGGCATCCCGAAACCAGTTGCATTATCCAATGGATAGTGATTTATCCGGTGGACAGTTGTTATCCGCCCTTTTGAACAACTGGTTCAGGTTTGTGAGCACGCGAGACGTGGCACCGCCAGACAAATCCACGTTTTCACTAAAACCGGTGGGTAACTAAATCAATTAGGAGCATAAACCCCGCCTTCTCCCAAGGCATCATCGAGAAATGCATCTCAATAGGATTGTTTTTGGTGACCTTTTACTAATCGTGGAAATTTTCCTGTTAGGTCCACTCCTCAGACAGCTTATCTGAAATGGGGATGTCCAAATGCCACCAATTTTACTTTCACAATAACCCAGGTTTCTCAACATATGGTAAACGAAACACCAATCTTTACTGATGCAGTGTACAATTATCCGCAACGAAGGATGATGGCCATAAGAATTTACCCCAAGGGCGTGGGCAGTGGAAAAGGCACTCACGTGGCACTTTTCATTCATATGATACAAGGAGAGTACGACAGTGTCCTACATTGGCCCTTTTCTGGTACAATCACTGTTAGCGTCCTAGATCAGAGTGGTCCCGGAGGTCGCGACGAAATCAGTCGGGTAAAACAAGCGATGCCACATCTGTCAGCCTTCCAAAAGCCTCGTAATGCAATTTCCTGCACCGGGTATGGCTTTCAAAAGACTAGTTTGCTCCAATCGAGGAGTTTTTTGGTCCTCCAGTTGTGAAAGACGATAAATTGTTCTTGAAAATAGAATTTTCAGGTTGTGCCTAAGAAGATGCAAATATCTGTGAAAATATTATATTTGTACCGCTTAAAAATTAATGCTCAAATAATAAGAATACATGACTTGCAACTAGTCCCAAAAGACAAGCAATGACGTCATGTACAATTGCTGGTGGACGATCTTTCGTATTCGTCCACCGACATGGTGGTGATGAAATGTGAAAAAAACACCTACTGATTAATACATTTCTGGGGTGTTTAGATAGCGTGTAGTGGATGGCTCATCCTCGATTTAGTTACAATAGTAGAATGTGCTAGACACCGCGTTCCTTTTTAAGTCCATATTGGACCGTTCCATTTGGTTAATTTAATAGAGACACTACCCATCGGCTAAAACTACTTAAGTAATATGATCATTTTAAGCATATTTGTTTAACGAATTATGAAGGTGTAGATTTGTAGGATAGTATTTAACTTGGGCTTTTTTTGATATTTTGCCCAGAAAGAACGATTTTTTAAACATAGTTTTAGTTTTTGGTCATTTAGTTGGCCGGTGAAATTTTGATAAGGATTACAAATTTTCTGGTATTTTTTCAGTAAAGATTTTATCTTTTATAACATTAGTCCTTTTGCGTTGTTTGAGCACATTTGTGTGCACTTTTGCAAATGATATGCTTAACGCGTAACTTTATTGAAACAATCTAGTAATTCACTATGCGGAGTACATCTGTTGAAAAGCCCTTTTCGTGCGTGGCTCTACAAACTTTCACCCTCGGGTTTCCCAAAATGCCCACATTCAACATTCACCAATACAAAAAATACCATAATACTCTTTGTTTGTCCTTCCAAACTTTTGCATAACCATTGCTTTTATTTTCTCCTGGGACTTGTAATGGTCCCAAGAGAAACGGAAAACAGTACTTGTGCAAAATTTTGGAGGGACAAACAAAGAATATGATATTGGCTAATAAACCATTTTATTACACAAAACATGAGAATTTTATTCCATAAAGCTCATTTGTACAAATATATACGCTTTATTTTCACATGTGAAAAAGGCTTATACAGCCAATCAGAATGGCGTACAGCTATTTCACATGTGGAAGTATAACCAATCAACGGTAGCGTAAAGGCGTTTCCATGCCAATCACTCGTGCATCTCGTGCAAATCGTTCTTTGTCGTTGAATTAAATTAAATTTGCATTTGATTCTATGGTTAGTGAGTTTTTGTTTCTAATTTGCGTTCAGAAAACTATTTTAATGAAAATTCTCGTCTTATGTGTAATAAACAGTTCACGACATAGAAAGTGCTTTGTACGGGGTTTTATTCACTCGTTGTTTGTGTCAAAAACCCTCACTCGCTCGTTCCTCGCTCGTTCGGGTTTTTGACACAAACAACTCGTGAATAAAACCCGGTACGTCGCACTGTCTATGACGTAAATTACATTTACAGTTCTGTGCTCAGTTTCCAGGTCTTTTAATAAAGCGAGGCTGGAGTTGAGCTCGCTTTGATACAAACCTCGCTGCTTTTCTTATGTAAATACAACAACATGCTTTACATAATAAAAGCAGTGAGTTTTGTATCAGAGTAAGGTCAACTCGAGACTCGCTTTTATTAAAGACGGTGCCTACTCTTGTTATTGCGCATAGGTTGTGCGCACCTCGGTTTCCTTGATGCTTACCAATGCAGGGATATTTTTGAGAGGTTCAAAACTATCCGGAGAAAGTAAATCTTAGTAAGTACTGTTGGTATCCAAAGAGAAACTTAGGAGTAACCATGCATTTTTGAGAGATAATTAAGCTTTAACTTGAGAAAGAACGCCATACATTACTTTGTATTTTAAAGCTTTTTACAAATGCTATTCAAGTTCATCAATTATCTGTGAAAAATGCGTGGTTACCCCCAATTTTCTTTTTGGATTTCAATAACACTTGTTAAGATCTATATTTTCTTCATAATCATAAACCGGGGCAAAAATACCTTTGAATTAGTAGCCACCGTCCTTAAAAGGCTTGGAAACTGAGCACAGAACTGTTTACTGTTGAACCAAATGTCGAGAGCGTTTAAAAAGGTTCTTTGATATGGTTAAAGTGAAGAAAATGCTGAAAATTGGAACTGATTATTATAATAGTTCCATACAAAATCGGTTCAATATTCCCTTCTTTCATAAAAAAAGAATAGCAACACCGCCATCGAAGAGGTGATTTACGTGGTTAGGGAGTGGACCTAACGGGAAATTTTCTTTGAAGATGACAAGGTAGGGGAGCCTATAACTCCACTTGAAACCCAACTACGGATCAAGTTCATGATGCACGACTGTAGTCAACTTAGCGGATGACAAGGGAGGATCCTGGAGGGATACAAGTTTGACAAGTTTTAAACTTCGTGCAACAACTCCCAACAACACGCAACAACATGTAACAGGGTGTACAAACGGACGCAACATGTAACACCCAACGATGTTGGGAGTTGTTGGCCTACAATTTTGAGTCTGTAACTGCAAGGGGCGTTGCACAGATAATGAGATTCTCAACGAATGAATAAAATCTCTCTCCCAAAATAAATTTGCGTGGCTTTATTAGTAATCTTGACTCCTTTATGGCTCAATTGT
>NC_090878.1:537748-562748 GCF_036669935.1 Montipora foliosa | reverse complement strand
CGACGGTAACAAAAACGTCATTTAAAACTGCAAGTTCAGACATTTTAATCGCTTCGTCATTACGTCGGTTTGCGCAACTTCCCAGGAACTAAATTAGGACGGTGCGGTATTGAAGCTACGACAGAATCCATATTCGCTGCCTTGTGTTCATGTTCTCCGTAAAACTTGAGAATTGGTCATTTCACGTCGCAGATTTGCCAAAAACGTGAAAAAAATGTACAAAAATAAAAAATGCACGTGCAGAGCGTGCAAAACTATTGTTTTTGCTCATTAAATATGCAAAATTTGTGACGTTTTCGTTGCCGTCGCGTCGTAGATCTTAAACTCCCTAATACCACCAGCTACGCAGGTTATGACATTTGTCAACTGTTCTTTCAAATATCATCACAATTCCCTTATTATTGGAAACTTCTATTCAGATATTTTAATGAATCAAGAGGAAAGAATGGAAGATTCCTGGATGCTTTAATTTGTAAAAATGGGTAAAGCAGTTTAGTTTATAAAGAAACTGTGTTGCTGCGTCGGTGGGGAAGTGAAACACGGAAATCAAGCCAGGAATGTTATCCATCTCTACTAACAATGACACAGCCTGTTGAGCTTGAGGCGCGCAAGAAGCTGCGTGTTAACTCTAGCTGTTGCAAATGGATAGTGAGTCTGGCAGCTGTGAAAGTTAATCTTTATATGCAATGACAAATCGAACTACTAAACTCTATGTGTACACCGCGGCGCCGCCCAGGGGGCGCTAAATTTCCCAAGGGCAGGTGCGCGTTTGGAAGCTCCGTGACGTGTCGAACATTACAATAACGAAACAATGAAAGCAAACCGGACCCTAAATTGGCAAATTTAAAGCCAAGTGCGACGTACTTGCGACTTGCGTTGACAAGGCTGAAACCCAGTTTGTTTTCGAAACACATAGCAACTTAATCAATACTCAGCATTTTAATTTGTTTTGCTACAATTTTGATATTTGGTACATTAAAGTCCACACTTGCTTCTGGTAGAAAACTGGCCATCAAATCAAAGACGACTTCTATGTATTCTAGGAATCATATGTATTTCCTTTATTTAATTACTTTTGTTGACATTACCAATACGCACTTAGCAGCATTGCGAAATAAAAGCTAATATCTCCCGTTATAAACGATAAAACACCGCTTAAGGAAGCGAAGGCCGTTTCTTGTGCAAACTGTACTAATACCTACCAATTCAAGTGTTACTATTTTCAAGGACGTGCCAATTAAGGGGAGAAAGCGCGGGTTCTCAAGTTAAAGGCAGGTGATTTTACGTCCGAAAAACGTAGTTTATACGTTTATCTGGTGAGCCTTCGTTTAGTTAATACAGCACGGTAGACTTTTCACTAACAGTTTAAAAACATGTAACGGAAAAGCAGATGAGAATTATAAAACGAAAAATGGAAGAGAAAACTGTCTCTCAATTGAATAACAGAAATTGAGTTTTTCATAGTATCACTTCAGCTACAGGCGGGGTAATTCTCGAAAAAGCCTATGTGGTTAGCGCGTTCTACATGTAGTTTGATTTATCAACTGAGTTGATATGGTTAATTGACCACCGTAACTGAGGAAATCAAAAGCTGACGTTTCAAGCTTCAGCCAGTGATTTCGCATTTTCTGCTTTAATTTGTAAAAGTAATTCTTTCAATTATTTTATAAGTCGCACCTGAAAGAATTTGCCAGCAAAAGTTCATTAAGCTGAGGATCTCGAGACTTTCAAAAAACAATTATCTAAATTAAACCTTTCTCTCGATGACTTCTGTCCTTTCTGTTCATTATGACTCACGAATATATGAATAGATTTTAATTACTTAGAGTATTCAGTGTTGTATTTATATCTTTTTAAATTTGTATGCTCCTTACGTCATTCGTAATTTGGAGATATGTATACAATTATTTCTACTATTGTACACAATACAGTTATTCCTTTTAACTTATATTCTCTTGTATTTTTTGTTCGATTTTGTTTTTTTCTATGTCTGCAAAAGACATCGATTATATCCAGTAGTTTTACCTCAGCGGAGAGATTTAGGTTTGCTACTTGCATATAGTTCTTCAGCCATCTACGACAGTATAGGCGAAGCTGGATTGGTACAAACGAGCGTTACCGAATCTCCTTTAATATTCCCATGAAGCGCATCTAGTTTTTCTTTCTTGTTTCTTGTACTTGGCATCAGTGCACTGGCGATCAGTTCAATATCAACACCGCAGCTCTTTTAACCAGGTTCTATAGCTAAAACCGCTCTCCAAAATTCCCGTATATTCCATAGCTTTCTCCGATCTCACGGATCATTGCTCCACGGCATCCATCAAACAACGCCCTTTTGTGAAGCCATACTAACTATGGTGAGGCTTAAGAGTAAATTAATTGTATTAAAACCACGAGAACCCAGACAACGTAATACACTCCCTTCACTTTTCTCTTTTCTTTTCTCTTTTCACGTCTAATTTTGGAGCTGAGGCTGAGCGTTCCTAAATATTTTTCGAACGGAGTGAGAAAGGAAGAGTTATGTTGGGAAAACAACCGCTGTTCAAAGTTAACTGAGAAATGATTTAGTAATTACACATAACACTGATAAAACTGGTGTGAATGAGTGGCATTCTTGGGATTGTTTTGCAATTAGAGCTTCCAAAAGAGTCAACCAATTAGAAAAGTTATTAACAGTGAGGGGATTCAACCGACGAGTAACCAGCGATCACTGAGGCGCTTTCTTCTCACATATTTCTGCTTTCACGGCCGTCATGTGGAGAAAAAGGACATTGTTTTGACTTGCTCCCTAAAGGAGTGGCCGATCGCAGTTTACCTGTTTCGATGTCCTGTCAACAACTTTGGACCTAATGCAAATTTTCATA
Organism: Montipora foliosa; assembly: GCF_036669935.1. Lineage (NCBI taxonomy): Eukaryota > Metazoa > Cnidaria > Anthozoa > Scleractinia > Acroporidae > Montipora > Montipora foliosa. Next base: position 559,884 of record NC_090878.1, on the reverse strand, counting down.
CATGACACGGCATTCTTACACGACATCACCTGCCGCGATCATCCGTGAAGGTCTGATATAACAACGACCGATTGCTTGTATCCGCTTGCTTGTTACCTGTTCTAATACAGAATATCAATCTATCTCGTTCCAAGTACAATATTAGCCACGAGTGTAAAAGCTTATACAGGTCTCCGTATCGCAAATCGTTAGTTTGTCCGATTCTAAGTTGTTGCAGTTTATTCTGGTTTTGAGTATACTGAAATTGTCGACTAATTATCAGTTAAGTAAGAAAATTAACGAGAGGAAAGTAACATGACGTTTCGACGACTTCGTGTCATCATTGTCGATCGAACAAGTAAAAAATAACGGCCAGGCATACTTATAGTACTGGGATGTGACAAAATTAAATTTGAAACGTTACATGAAAACATTCATGTTAAATAACAAAAGAAAGAAAAAGAAAAAGAAAAGAATATATATAAATTCATGTTTATGTTCTTCTACGCGTCGATGGAGACGCCGGCAAGTGTAACCAATATAATTTGCATCGCACAAATCACATGTGAATTCATAGTTTTACACTTTGCTGGTTTATCATGGGAGGCTTTTCTTCCGTGAATTCTTAGATAATCAATGATCTTTTTGCTTGTGAACACTGGCTGCAGTTGCTGATTAATTTTCGTTCCGAGGTCGCCAAGTTATCTTGCGAACAACGTCAGCCGATTTCTGATCTTTGAATGGCAACGTAATCCGAACAGAGCTGTCAGATGGTGTTTGAACTGGGTCTGTAGGATGCTGGATGCGATTGATAGCTGAGTCGATGAGCTTCTCGGGAAATTTCAATTTTAAAACTTTTAAGTTCTTACATTCCTGCGAAAGAAGTCTTGCGTAGCGACAAGCGTTTTGCACGGTCTAAGATAAACATTCCGTAATTGGAAAACATTTCAGGGTCGAGCATGCCTTAACACCTGACAGTTTAATTAAGAACTTTAAAGTCCTCAAGAAATGCCTTGGCAAAGTCGATTGATGATATTTGAAACGTTTTTGATCAAAAACAAAAGACCGAAACTAAATGCGGAAGCGGGATTCCATTCGCGCGAAACTTTTTCTTTCTTTTTGTTTAACATGAATTTTTTTATTTAACGTTTCAAATTTAATTTTGTCACATCCCAGTACTATGAATATGCCTTGCCGTTTTTACTGGGTTGCCTTATGGCAAACCCAGTCGAGGTCTGCGTTTAGTTTGTTTGTTTTATTTATTTTATTTTTTTTCTTTTTTTTTAGTTTTTTTTTTCCCGTGTCGGTAAAAGTCTTGCCTGTCACTCCCCTGCTAAGTGGTATCTTTGTGCATAGAGCCCTGCTGCGCGTATTTTCTTAGGATCGAGAGGGTAGTGGGAAATGCGTAGATTTCTCTGGTGGACACATTATAACGATTAACTTAACCGGCAATGGCGTCGAAAGTCATGTAGCACGAATGGCGTTTTAGTGGATCTTTGAACAAAATATACCCTTATGAAGCTCAATAATGGCAAATCAATTGGATACTGAACAAGACAGGCGACAACATCGACAACAATCTGTCGCCCGTCGAGTCGTCTTTTACCAAGTGTGCTGTTATGTAGAACACCGAAGATTCGCAGAGCAACGATAATAGTGAATTCAAAGACTAGACCAGGTGGATTGAATGGAATTTCAAGAGTTAAAATCGCTGAAAAGGTAAAACTATTGTCGAAAGTAAAGTAAAGTCTCCGCTTACGAGCCAGAAGGCTCATCAGGCCGGCGCTTATCTCCGGTTTCTGTAGCATGAAGCGACTAGGAGTATTTGTACTCCCCCCTGGATGGGATGCTAGTCCATCGCAGGGTTACCCCCAGCATTACGCCGGTACCCATTTATACACCTGGGTGGAGAGAGGCACCGTGAGAGTAAAGTGTCTTGCCCAAGAACACAACACAATGTCCCCTGCCAGGCCCCGAACCCGGACCACTCGATCCGGAGTCGAGCGCACCGTGCCTCCCACCACATGTTCCTTTGATCTCACATTATTGGGTTTTCCGTCAAAATATTCGCTTGTTTTCGCTTTCGCTCGAACATATTTACCTTTATTACATGTCCAGTGAATAGTTTTATCCTCTGGGAGGAATTTTCCGTCGAAAAATCGGTTATTTGGGCGGTCAGTGTAAAACGCAGACAGCAGACAGCAGACTGCAGACTGCAGACCGGGGGTAAAATGCAGGCTGAGGGTAAAATACACATTAATAATAAAAAAACGAGTCATAAGGATAAAATAAAGATTGTTTGAAAGACAATCCTGTTTTACATCTGTCAGCAACTCACATTATCATGACTGCAGGTCGCTGCACCTTTTGAGGATGCGATCGTACGCGTTGAAATCATCTGTGCTTTGTTTTTGCGCTTCCAGATGCATTGCAATGTTCCAAATTATTTGTCACACTGGTACATCGAGGGAAATCGATCGAAAAACCAACAATTATTACTTCGAATACCTGAATAATCTCGGTTGTCTTTTTTCGGTGCAACGAAATGCACAAAGAATTTCATGTATCCGAGCAATTAGGACGCGGGGATTTCATTGGTTTAGCTATGCGTGATAACCCTTAGGGAGAGGTTATAATATTGAAACTTACATCTTCCAGATGCAAAACAAACGAACATGTGCACTAAAGGATAAACATAACGTACACGAAAGCGAATGAAAGGATCCTAATAAGAAATTTTTACACCTCAGTCATACTGGCTTAAGCCGACTGGATTGAAATGTTAAATGGTTGCAAAATCCACGTTATCTCTGTCTTTGTTAATTGGTATTGTAGCCATGCGTGTCAAAATAAATTGAGTTATTGGGTAATTACTCGATTATTTTGTTCACTGCAGCAAAATGGACAGTGGTTATGTGAATTTTAGGATGTCAAATTTCAGTTTGAAATAGCAATTCTCTGGTTGGTACATTAATAAACACGGGTGACGGGACACGCGAAATACCGCTATTCACTGACTTTTGCTCGGCCGTTGATTTTTGAGAATCTCGACGAAATTGTAATCATTTGTGTTTTGACGGACACGCATCAGTTCACGCGACTTGTTCGGGTTGACTTGGTTTCACCTTAGGAAAATGTAGCGTCCAAAGGATTCAACCAGTCCTGATAAGTTTTCAAATTGTACAAGCTCGCCATTCAATTGAAAGTATTAACTAATTATCATACTTAAAAAAAAATGGCTCTTCTGGATCAAGCTACTCTCTCTATGGTATTATTTACATTCTTGCGACTCGGTAACGAAACAAACAACCGACCGTGACCTCACTTCCTGTATACATTACTTAAAAAAGTGGCCAGCAGGCTGAAAGTGTTTCGTGCCAAGGTGGCTAAAGAGTGATAATTTAATAGTTAAAGGCTTTCCATCATGCGAAACAAAGCAAACAACTGATTGACGTCACTTCCTCTTACTTTCACTTGAAAAAGTGATGTGGAAAGGTCAGCATTAGACAACATAGGGTGAAGTAGAGCCAAGAAATCGTAATTTTCCGACCATCGCCATGACGTCATCATCGTGTTTCCGGAAAAAAATAATATGGCGACACAAGCCAGAGAGAGGTTGTACTTCATGTTATGCCAGAAACTGCAAAGCCAGTGTAATTTACCGACAATTGTTCCTCTTTGTTCGCAAGCATGGATTGCCAAGCAGTTTATTCCATCAAAAGGCAAATGGAAGCGCCTGCAAAGATTTAAATCTTCACGACGTCGTTAGCCTTTCTCACCCGATGTTTTGTCGTTTCGCTTGAGTAGAGAACACTACACTACATAGGGTGAGGATGAGGTTGAGAAAGTATATATTGGTGTATGTTAACCGTTGCATAAGTTTGAGAATTGTAATTTATTACACCAACAAGGCAAATGGAAACTTGTGCAAGGATTAAAGCTTCATAAATCTTCACGACGACGTCGGGCCTAGAGGCCTCCTCACCCGATGATTTATCTTTTCGCTTGAGAAGAAAACACTACGTAGGGTGAGAGTGAGGTTTTAAAAGTATGTAATAGTGTATGCTATCCGTTCCATGGCTTTCAGAATTGTAATTTATTCCACAAAAAGGCAAATGGAAATGCGCTCACAAATTCAAATATGAGAACACTGCCGGATCGAAGAAGTAGAAATTAATATTGTAATATGTTAATCGGCTTAAGTATACCTATCATTAATCTGTTTACCATCAAACAACTTGGTGAGTGAAATGGTCTCGGGTTTCGTAGTTAAAATTCAACTTCCTTCTCCCGCTGACCTGCATGTGCTTGCGTGAAATCTGGCGGGGAAACCAAATTGTAGCTTGCTGCATTCGTCAACAATGAAAGGGAATTTTACAAAGTCTGTTATGTGCGAAGAATACCCAAAAAGAATCAGCTGTTTCTTCGCGCAATCAGGCCGAGAAGTTGATTTCAAATTTTGAAAAGAAAAACACTGTAAAATTTTTCTGTCACAAGGCTGATAAGAACTTTGGACATGACGGTATGCTAAAGCTTTTTTAATAGTTAATCCAGAAGGCATCCTCTGTGGATATTAGTGATATTTAACCCACTTGAAAAGCTTGATCATGAAAGAGTAATAATTATTATACTCAAATTACCTCTTTCAATGAAAAGAGGAAGAAAGACAAGTAAATATTTAAATGATGACATAAATATAACCAACAATATAAAGGGACCAGTCATAATCTAGAAGAGATGCCCAGGGTAGATGCAAGTGCAACTAGGGGAGGAAATTTCTTTTTCATGTTCGTTCAAAAGGGAGATAAATGAAAAGAGGATGGAGAAAAAGTTGGTGAAAATCCCAAAGGGGGAGGAGTTATTTTGTGCAAACTTGCTGGGGACAAGCATTATGAATAACACTTTGATTTGTCAAAAGTGCTATGCAACACAGAACTCTAGCTATCTTTGCCATTTTAAAGCTATTGTCAATATTGTCTGATTCACTTTCATCTTGGTTGCTTTCCTCCAAAGTCATAATATGGCATGCTTTTCTATGATAGGCAACGGTTGTTTGGGAAATTTCTCAGTTTCTGTAATTTGTCAAAGGTTCCCTATCTGATTTACTGAGAGGGACAAAAGACCCCCAACATTCTTTGGGACCAGGGACCTAAGGATAAGATGGGTTGTAAAGATGTCTTCTGTAAACAATTTTAGGGCCAAAAAGATGGGGACCAAGATAAAGACAATTTACCATTTATACATCAATGTCTGATCCTTAAACATGGCAAGGATTATCACAAGCAAATAAGAAATTGGTAATCGATCATCACATGTTAGAAGTTTCAAATAACACCTTTTATAAGTAGTTGTTGCCGATCCACAGATTGTAAAAAAGGAAATCATCGACTTTATTGAGAAGAGCCCAAGGAGGTCAAGGGTAAAAAAAATTGAGTTTACAGGAGTACCTTTTTACATAATGGGCTGCAAGTTCTTCGATTGCCAGCACGGGAAAGACAGAAATGCTGCTGTGAAAAGGAAACAGCAACAACAACGAGAGGAAGTGGGTGAAACAAGAATATTGCTACTATTCATTAGTTTATTCGGAATCCAATTTGATTAATGAATAATAGCTTCGATTTTTTGTTTAGGATGGAGATTTTGTCTTTAAAAAGAATAGATTCCTAGTACAGCCGTCCAAAAAAGCAAGCTGTCCAGCAAGATTAAAATTGAGGGATGTTGTAGCATTTCCAGATTACAAGGTACATAACAATTAGAATTTATTGTAAAAGTTGCATGATCTTGCAGCTAACAGGTACACACTACATTCCAGACTGAAGAGGATTGAAAAAATGCAAGGGCAAAGACATCAAAGAGACTGAAGGAAGATCTAAGTAAAGGAACAGTGAGATCTGAGAGAAGAATCTATATAGAATTTCTCTCTAGTACAGACCATGCACATCACCTTATGGGAGAGGTAAGACAATAGACAATAGAGAGAAAAAGAGATTTGAATGTAATATTAGTCCTTGAAAAGATAATGCTACACCCAAAAATGAATAATTAAATAACTACACTTATACAGGGATTGACCTTTAATACATCAGAGTCTACCGTCAGTACTCGAACTGATTAGTTTCTCCAGCAATAATTTAAGGGTGCCTCTCACTCAATTATATGTTTAGTTACTGTCAAACTGGAGAAATGATAACGACCTGAAATGTTCTAGATTGAATGACCATTAACAGCAAAATTCAGGAAATGTGAGCAACGCACATAACCCCAAAGTAATCAGCAACAATCATCTCACCCAAGTGACTTTTACTTGCACCATAATAAATTCTATTCATATTTTCTAGTTTTCTTGGTTTTCCGGATTTCACATCAATATATTGCAGTAATTGTTTTGGGTTTAACATGTGCTTAAACATTTTGCAGGGAAGTGGCCTTTCCCAATCTGTGGATAGCAGGATAGTAAAAAAAATTGATGAGCTAGTCCATGAAGGCGTGAAAAACACTCATGAGATGAGGAGACACATAAAAAGCTATGTGAAAAATGAAATACTGTCTGAAGATGAAAGTCAACCGTCTCCCCTGAACCGTCGCTTCTTCCCAAAGCTAGCTGACATCAGAAGTCACATGTACCGTGCTTCTGTAAAAAGTCGATTCTCTGAGATAGATCAAGAAAATATTGTACAAAAATGTTTTCAGTGGAAATCTGTGAACCAAGGAGACCTCTTCTTCTTCCGGCCATGCAGCGCGGTTTCTCCCAACAAAAATGATCCACCTGAAGGCCATTCTGACACTACCCTGCTCTTTGTCCATAAAAGATCCTGGCAGCATAGACTCCTACAAAGATATGGCAATCGCATGTGCTTGCTGGATGCCACTTGTCAACGAATGTTGACTACCAAGTGGTTGGATCATTCATAACACAAAACGAAACTTCTGCATGCATAAAAGAGGCACTACAAATACTTCACTAGTGGAGAGAGATGAATGGATGGAATCCCAAATACTTCATGACAGACAATTGTGAACAAGAGATCACAGCCATTGAAGAAGTATTTCCAGGTAGGCAGGGAGTTAAATGATCTTTGATGACCTTTGATGGATAGTCATTACATAAAACAATACTCATTAAGTAATTAGAAATAAGTTTTGTTAATTCTGAAAAAATCACAACAACAGCATAAAACTATAAGCAAAGCAACAAAAAACACACAAACATATCCTGAAAAATGTTAGACTGAACTACTAGTACATTTTCCAAACAATTTTTTAGTTAATTCAGATTCAATAAACATATCAAGGTAATGCTATTCTCACCATTTTTTTTTTACTGAATATCATGGAAAATAGTGTGATTTTTTAAAAGTCATTCAATACTTGTAAATGCCTGTTGCTGACATCATAATGAGGTGACATCAATAGACCTGCTTCAAGCAAAAACTTATTTAGTGGTTGTCAAAGTATGTCTGTGTGGTAGTATTCTGAAGTCATTTACACTGACAATAAAGAATAAAGGGGGAAGGAAGGGGGGGCAGAAAATGAGATGAAACCCTGTGCTCAGAAGGTCTAAATTGTTCTCCCAATGATCCTTAAATCTATGATTTATGCTCCGACCATCTTAGTGTTACATTTCATTAAATGCAGGGTGAAAGGTATTCCTCTGTGACTTTCACAGAGAACATGCCTGGGAGAGATGGACAGCCAAATCAGCAAACGATGTGAATTCAAATAGAGAAGAAGTACTTGCAAAACTCCGACTTGTGGCAAGTGCCGAATCTCAGGAGCTTTACGCAAGTCAAGTGAAAGCACTGAAAGAATGCCATTTCTGGAAGGAAAACTGCCGTCTGCATGACTGGTTTGAAAATCACTGGTTAAGAGAGCACAAGGTTAGCAAAATCAAAACATACATGGCTTTCTGCTTCAGCTATCATTCATACAACATGTACACTGTATGTATGCCTTTACATTTTAATTATAATATTTCATCTTAGCCACATTCATACACCAGTTCGCTTTCTATTTGAAATATGATCTCGTTTCTATCCACTTAAAAAATGGGAAATGCTCTCAAAAGTGGTAACCTTAGGACCAATTACTGACCATTCCAACCTGTCATACTAGGCTTGATCGCCACCAAGAGTTAACACAGTAAATCCAAGCCTTTTAGAATCTGTGAGCCAAACGTTTGTTGATTTTATGAATGTCTCCTTCAACTGAGCTGATGCACATAACGCCCTTCCTTGGTTAAATGCAAAGTTCAATACACTGATGGGTCTAGTAACTTCAATTAATTAATAATTAAAAAAAAAAAAAACTATATTTCTAGCTTTGGGTTTGAGCATACCGCAGTGACATCTCTATCCACACTACAAATGGGGTTGAACGGCAAAATGAGGACCTGAAGTATAACTTTTTTGCAAGTCATCGTGACAAGTCCCTCAGTGGTCTTCTATCTGTTCTCATTACAGAGTTACTTCCTGAAAAGTATGCAAGGTACAAGACTGTATGTTTAAGAAATATAGACAAACACACTTAAGAAATAAAGACTATTATAATAACCAGGAAAAGAAAAAAAAAGGAATCAATATTTTAACAATTAAAAAAATTCTCTGGGGGAGGGGGGGGGGGAGGAGGAGGAGGTAGTCCCTTATATGGACTATATAGTTATCTGTGGCCCCAAAGGGTATGGTTTTTTAGCGGTTTTGGTCTGAAATAGGCGTATAGATTTTGACCATTTTGGTCTGAAATAGGGTATTGTTTGTGCATTGAAGTCTTGAATTGGGTCTGTTTTTAGAAGATACTTCTTCATCGGCAAGAAGACCATCAAGAGAAGCACTTCTCAAATTATCACGCCAACCTTGTAACAGCTCAAATAGGTCTGAAATAGGGTATCCAATTTTTGGTCAGGTCTGAAATAGGGTAGGGGAAATCACAGATTTTGGTCTGACATAGGGCAAGGGTTTCAGGAAGCATGCTGCACACCCCCACCCAATTTTTCTTGCAGTACACCCCCCCCGCCATTTGATATTGTTTAAGACTGAGAGTAAATATTAAACAACAACCTTGATTTTCTGAAAAATTCCTCTCTACCCTAAGAACTGGGAAAAATTACAAACCAAAATCCTGAAGTCCATGGCTGCATATATGTTATCATTGCAAAAGGACACTTTATAGTAAGTTGACATTTCCTCTGCCCTTCACATTGTTAGAAATAAGATTATCATTATGTAACAATCTGTTACTAACAGAAACATTAGAAAACAGTTTGTGCCATATTACGAGGTGGCTAAACTTTCCTTAATTTACTCCATTAGATACGTAGAGAAGAACACAAGGTCCCACTCCTTGTACCGTCCATATGGGAGTGATATCAGTTACCTTCATAACAGGCCAAAGGCAGTCATTGACTCTGCTAGGCAAAAGATAGACCTTGCTTAAGATATTCCAGCCTCACACATTAAGGTTACTGGCACTGAAGGAGTATTTCTAGTGAAAAGTCAAGAAGCTTGTGAAAAGTGGTACTTGGTTTCTTTTGGAAATGAAGTGCAGCAACCATCCTGTCAGTGCTTCTCATGGGTGCCCAACCATTTCCCATGCAAGCATTTTTTTGCCATATTTAGACATCATCCACAATGGGGATGGGACAAATTGCCTGATGATTACGCAAACTCGCCTTTGCTTACTCTCGATGAGGCCATTATAGGACATGGAAAGCCAACCAACAGTTCCAGTTCCTCCCATGAACTTGTTGACAACAGTGCAAAATCATCAATGCCCAATCATGACAACTTTCATTGGGAGATTACAGCATCAACCACACATTCATATGCAAACCTCCCAAATAGAAAAGTTTGTTCTAAAGCACTGGGCAGCATTTGCAGAGAAACACTTAATGAAATTAGACAACTGACCTTTCTCATAGATGACTTGGAGGAGCTGGAATCCTTAAAAACAGAGCTGCAGGGCATATACCAGAAGCTGAAGATGATTTCCCCCTCTAAAGGTGGTTTGCAAGTAGAAAGTGGAGAGCCAGAAGTAAAGAAAAGAAAGCTCAGACAAAGTGATCACCCCGGAAAAAAACTCCCTAAAATCCCTAAAACATGTCCACGAAAACACAAATTCAAAGGACGCCATGGCATTAAGGCTGCAGTGATGAGGAATACATTCCAAGTACATGTCCCCGTTCCCACAAGCTCAGTGCGCATATCTGCCAAGACAGCACCAATAACCTTCACCACAGTACCATCAACTACCACTACAGTGCCAGCAATCCCTGCCACTGTACATTTACCAGCAACCCCTGTCACTGTGCCAGCAACCCCTGTCAGAGTGCCATCAGTCCCAAGGACTGTACCAGGAACCCCTACCACAATGCCAACAACCTGCACTACAATGCCAGCAACTCCCAGGACTATATCAGAAGACTTCACCACAGTGCCACTTACCCCTGCCGTAACAAAACCAACAACTGTCATAGAATCAGCAAACACTATCACAGCATCAGCAACCCTAACCACAGCAAGGGAAAGAGCCTTTAAAGAACCAGTCACCTATGTACCTGAAACCCCAACATTCGTACCAACGACTGCAAGAACACAACCTGTTACAGTATCATCAACGTCCTTCAAAGTACCAGCAACACCTATCACAATACCAGAAACCCCCGCAACAGAGCCAGCTGCCACAACAATGCATAAAAACCCCACTCAGGTGCATGAGAAGACACAAAAGGTTTGCACTGCAAGTATTGTTCACACTGTGCTTTCCCCTTGTAGGTGTGATAATTTCATTAAATGTGTCACGGATTAATGAGATAAGTTTTCAACGCTGCTTCATTAAAGTGGTGTGGATTATGTTATGGCTCGTTACTGTATTCATTCAATAGGCCATTTATTTAATCACATGTTCTCTTCAGTTTCGTATTTCAACTTGTGGCGCACCCAAAAATTTAGTTTTGAGGAAGAATGCGCCAAAAAAAAAAAACAAACATTTACTCGCGTAAGTGATGACTTAGAGTCATCATTGCTACTGGTATGTTCTCAACCTCGACTCCGACGCGATGTAAACGATTGCCACGTGTCGCTTGAAGTTTTCCAGAGGATCTTCGATTGCAAGATGGTCGTTCGTCGAATCGAATGGAATGGAAATTGTCTATTCGTCCTTTTGACTGATATCCGTTTTTCTTCGCCAGAATACACTCAACAATCGAAGATTCGGATGAGTTTTTCTCGCATTTGCGAGACTTTTTGAACTCATTGGACTTGATTATCAAGCAACCTCCGAACGACCACTTGCTTCTCGATGTTTGGATTCAAATGCCCTCAACCACGCCGAGCAAATTGTCGCTTTCATCATTTGAAATGGACGATTCAGACACGCCTGAGAAGGTTTTGCTCATGGAGCAGCGAAGTAATCGCATAATGAAGAATTTTGATGATGTGTGCAACAAACAGAAAGGAAATTTGGCTAATGGTGCTTTCAATGTGTGTATTTGGCGACTCAGAATCGAAGCCAAGGCCATCAATGAAATCGTGGAGGACGTTTCTGTAAAAAGTGGGTAAAAGAGGGTTAAAGAGGGCCGTGGAGGAACTTGTTGGCGATGGCACACGTTCAAGATACGTGGAGAGCTTGAGAGTACGTGACTGGAAGCCTGTCCACTTTTAGGCGAAGGCAAGGGTCTCCTCTAAAACATGGCAGTCAGTGATTAACATCACAGGGCTTGAACGAACAGGGGTAAGAATATATAAAACACTAAGAATTGATCAAGTTTATGTTACTTTAGTAATTTGGCCATGATTTCTTTAAAAAATAAAGCATAATGTTTATGTTTACATGTTTCATTGTATTTGTTTTGCTTGGTTTGTTTCTTTACATTGAAAAATTATTTCATACACCAGATGTTCACTTAAATTATTTCCCCTCAATTATTATTATTATTATTGTTATTATTATTATGATAATAATAATTAATTGCGACATTAATTATGACAATAATTTATTTAATACAACAGATATTGACTTAATTTCTTCACCTCAAAACTGAATGTGATGTTTATTATGATTATTATTATTATGATTATTATTATTATGATTATGATTATGATGATGATGATGATTATTATTATTATTATTATCATTACCGGTATTATCATTTTCATTCTCACTATTGTTATTTCAGGTCTAACTGAGTTTCGAATACTCGAGCACCTTGAGGAAATTGCAGAACTTTCTCAGCCACTATCCAAGTTCAAGAAGCCTTTTCAGGATCTGAATACATCCAAGACTTTAATTTTAAACAGAGTTACTTCTTGCCGGATCCATGTTCGATGTTAATTAGAATTTGTGTTAACTGAATTCTTATCTAAATTATGTTGTCTCCAAATGTACATTTATTGGAAATTCATTTTTAAATTTTATCTTTGATTAGCTAGCTAAGTGTAGCCCAAAGATAATTGGTCGGAGTACACTTTAGGAACATATTGTGTTTGTAAGTACAATAATGTTGGTTTGTTTGAGAACTTTTAAAGAGCCAAGATAATATTACTAGACTGTGATTTAGGTGGCACTCCCAAAAGTATGGTATAACCGGTTCTCTTGTTAGAACCAAGGCAATAATTAGGTGGAACACCCATGAGTACAGTATAACCCAGTGTTTTGTTAGAGCCAAGATAATATTACTAGGCTGTACTTTAGGTGGCGCACCCATGAGTGCAGTATAACCCAGTGTTTTGTTAGAGTCAAGATAATATTATTAGGCTGTACTTTAGGTGGCACACCCATGAGTGCAGTATAACCCAGTGTTTTGTTAAAGTCAAGATAATATTATTAGGCTGTACTTTAGGTGGCACACCCATGAGTGCAGTATAACCCAGTCTTTTGTTAGAGTCAAGATAATATTATTAGACTGTACTTTAGGTGGCTCACCCATGAGTACAGTATAAACTAGTCTTCAGTAAGAGCCAAGATAATATTACTAGGCTGTACTTTAGGTGGCACACCCATGAGTGCAGTATAACCCAGTGTTTTGTTAGAGTCAAGATAATATTATTAGCCTGTACTTTAGGTGGCACACCCATGAGTACAGTATAACCCAGCGTTTTGTTAGTGTCAAGATAATATTATTAGACTGTACTTTAGGTGGCTCACCCATGAGTACAGTATAACCCAGTGTTTTGTTAGAGTCAAGATAATATTATTAGACTGTACTTTAGGTGGCACACCCATGAGTGCAGTATAACCCAGTGTTTTGTTAGACTCAAGATAATATTATTAGACTGTACTTTAGGTGGCTCACCCATGAGTACAGTATAAACCAGTCTTTAGTAAGAGCCAAGATAATATTACTAGGCTGTACTTTAGGTGGCACACCCATGAGTGCAGTATAACCCAGTGTTTTGTTAGAGCCAAGATAATATTATTAGACTGTACTTTAGGTGGCTCACCCATGCTTACAGTATAACCCAGTGTTTTGTTATAGTCAAGATAATATTTTTAGACTGTACTTTAGGTGGGTCACCCATGAGTACAGTATAAACTAGTCTTCAGTAAGAGCCAAGATAATATTACTAGGCTGTACTTTAGGTGGCACACCCATGAGTGCAGTATAACCCACTGTTTTGTTAGAGTCAAGATAATATTATTAGGCTGTACTTTAGGTGGCACACCCATGAGTACAGTATAACCCAGTATTTTGTTAGTGTCAAGATAATATTATTAGACTGTACTTTAGGTGGCTCACCCATGCGTACAGTATAACCCAGTGTTTTGTTATAGTCAAGATAATATTTTTAGACTGTACTTTAGGTGGCTCACCCACGAGTACAGTATAAACTAGTCTTCAGTAAGAGCCAAGATAATATTACTAGGCTGTACTTTAGGTGGCACACCCATGAGTGCAGTGTAACCCAGTGTTTTGTTAGAGTCAAGATAATATTAGTAGGCTGTACTTTAGGTGGCACACCCATGAGTACAGTATAACCCAGCGTTTTGTTAGTGTCAAGATAATATTATTAGACTGTACTTTATGTGGCTCACCCATGAGTACAGTATAACCCAGTGTTTTGTTAGAGTCAAGATAATATTATTAGGCTGTACTTTACTTGGCACACCCATGAGTACAGTATAACCCAGTGTTTTGTTAGAGTCAAGATAATATTATTAGGCTGTACTTTAGGTGGCACACCCATGAGTACAATATAACCCAGTCTTTCATTATAGCAAAGACAATATTATTAGGCCTTGCTTTACTGAAGAGATCATAATTACTCCTGCGCTGTTTTCTATGAAGCTTAAAGTTCTGTCACGCTATGGTAGTCAAACGTCAAAACACTAAAGGACGTGTTTGCAAGAATGAATACCGTAAAATAATGCTGTAGTTTTGTTGCCAATAGCCACTGAAGTGCATTGAGTCCATTCTTTGTTGTTTGCAGCCAAGGATGGAGTGAAGGATGGAATGGATTAAAACTTGAAAAAAGCTGGCCAGTTTTGTTTTTAAGTTTGAAGACCGTATTTTCAGAAGTGGTCAAAAATTAAATACGAATAGATAGCTTTTTGTGCCATAAATATATTTCATATCTTGTCAGCGGGTTGTCAGGAATGTTGTTTATGTGAGCTAAAGTAGTAAGAGAGATTTTTACCCGTTTTAACACAAAAACAGCAAATTTTGCATGACAGTGCCTCTTTAATTATTTTGAAGTTTTTGGGTATAGAAGATCTGCCTTTGTCAACTGATGCGATGACTAGGTGATGACTTAACTCAAAGTACATGGGTCCGAAATGACAACGATGTTTCCTTGAGAAAAGTTCAAAATGTGTAATTATTTGGGCATCTAAGAATTAGGAACTAGTTGTACTTGGAAAAATTGAAATGCCATCACCCGACTGAATTTGCGATATTGTTAAGTAAGTCTATCTGTATTGTTGTAGGAATATGCCACTCCACTGGTAACAATGCGATATTTTTCTGGGTAAAATATCTAAATGTATGTACATCTTGCGCATCTGTAGAAAGTTTGTCCACTCTCTGGAAGGTATGTATCATTTTTCTCAAGGCGTTTATCGTTTCTGCCTTTTTTTTTTCAAATTGAGGTATCTGTGTGGGGTTGTGCTAGCTGCAATAAGTACCTGAGTAGAAGTCAGTAATAAATTCCGGCGCAGGGCTCTCATCGTTTATTTTTTAAAGGCTAGTAATAGAAACGTTTGTAAATGCATGATTTGCATCGCTTATGTCTTGTTCAGTCCACCAGTTAAAACAAGAATATTATGAATAGTATGCCAAAGGGTCACCACTTTATATTTGCTGGAGTCAAGACAGAGCATTAAAAAAAAAGTTCCTTCAATAGATGTATTTTTTAAAGGCTAACATTTAACTGATCAAATATTAAAGTGGTGAAAGTGTAAAGGAACACGAACTAACCAGGGAGAGAACATATAGAAGCCAATGGATTTCTTTCAGTCGAACTGAAGTGGAAGTAAGCTAGAAATGCTCCTGTTGACGATATCAGGGGTAAATCGAAGGAACCGCAACAACCTTTTTTTGGCCCGTTCCGTTGCTGTCTCTCGGATTTCACCCCAGTTGCCCCATACATACACCTGCGACTGCAAAAAAAGCATTTTCCACCAAAACAACCAAAACTTTTTAATGAAGAACACTGAGCTCGTCCTGAAGCCAGTTCGGAGTTTCAAGAAACGAATGTGTGCCTCAGGATAAAAACAAGTATATAATTGTCATTTTTGTTATCGTAAATAGCTGCAAGAATTTGCATTAGAAATATTTTCTCTTTTTTTCTTAATGTGCTTGCTTTTATCCCGACGCGCGAAGTTTTTTGAAACTCTGAACTCCCTTATTTCACACATGCCGGATTATTGAAGCGTGAACTTGTTCTTGATGGTTAATTGTTTCATTATACCGGTAATACATACATACATACTTTATTGAGACTCCCTTCAACAGGGATTTTCAGTCACAATGTTAAAAAAAAAGAAGAAAACTTATTTACAGTAATTTCATTAAAATCCAAATATATTCAAAATCATTCAAAATATATCCAAAATTACTTCATATAGAACATATTATTAAAAAGTGTCCGCTTAATAAAGCCCCTCAAATTTTTAACCAAGAAGCGCTGAAAGTCTTTTGGTGATTCCTTTTCCGTTGATTTGTCCCTATTTATTGATTATTAACTAATCAATTACTCAAAGATATCTCTAAAACTGTGCATGGGTATCAATTCAATTTGCTACACGGTACACCGATGCTAGATAAAACGTGCACCGAATTTTAGGACAATTCGCACTTCCTTTCGCTGCTTACCTCGGAACTATGTACTTTGATTTCCGATCCTAACATCTTACTTCAGTAATCGCATTCGTAAAAATCTCTGGGCTAGGTCTCTCCCAAGGCCTTTCTGTTGTAGAATCTTTTACCAGTGTTCGGACTCTTCGATAAGATCCCATCGTTCAGAACACCCGGGAGGATACCGCCTTTAGCATTCGTTCCAATAAAAAAAAATGTCACTGGCAAAGCTGTAACGGCATTCACTTCTTACTTCGGGGGCTAAATAGCGTTTAGTGCTGTATTAACCTCAGGCTTTCCTTTTGAGCCCAAACCAATTATACCTTAACGCTCTACCCAAAATTAATCATAACAGGGTTGGAGCTTTTTTTGCGGGCTACATTGCTTGCCTTGAGATCATTGCGAAGGAAACCTTTTAAATGCATGTGGCATAAGGCAGTGGTATGGTGTAAGTCAGCTCGCAACACTTTGCTCTGAACCGCTATCCTCCGGCTTGTATGCCTTAACTCCCATGCGGTTCAGAGAGAAGTGTCCCGCGAGCTGACTGACACCATACTACTAAGGCAGAACAGATCTTTTCAAATATGGAAATACAGCCTGCTGGAGTCAGCACATTCGTCTCGGCTGCCTGGTGAAGCGTTATAAAAGTACTTTTTTTCATAAAGCCAATGAAATTGTGTCAGAAGACAAAGTGGTACGTGACTTTTGGTGGTCACCCGAAGCAGAAATTACTTTTGCTTCATGGAACAAATTTTTTCTTGCCTTTCTCTTTTTCTTGGCCCTCTAAAGTTTCGATGTGAGTCATTTGTTTAATTACTAGTAATAGTTCTCACTACATCTGCCCGCGGTTTGAATATCATGTCAGTTCTGTAGTGAGTCTCACAAAGTAATTGTCTTTACACTGTTTACATGGCATTTAAAGGTGACCCGAGTACGAGTATGTCTTTTTTTGGGATTTTTTTTCTCCTATATGAGATAATGGGAGGTTTCTGTTTATTTCCCAAAGTCGTGGTTGATTTTCTATCAAATGCCAGTGGGCCATCAATATTATTTTCAAGTTACGCACTGATAAATGGTATTACGTGACAAAGGGCAGTAATTTATTTTGTGCGTCTTCTTTTTCTGTCCCTGTAATTCACTTCAGAGAGGATTTGTTCTGTGAACAGATGCGGATAGCCCCTTAAGCACAGGCGGGACTTGACGTTGCATATATTCTCTTCGAATACCTTTCGAGAAGGGATCAGTGTTCTTAGTAGTTATTGGGCTTATCTTTTTACAAAGCCTTTCCCTACTCCTGGTGGGTGGAAGGAGCCAAAATGTCTATATTGAATTTTTTTTCTGTTGGCTTAAAATGCGTCGTACAGCAAGGATGTTTCTTTTCGATACCACCATAATGCCAATGACAAAGCTTCCAGGACCGACTGGAATTTCCGAAGGATGGCTTCTCGCAGTTTTTGGAATATTCAGAACCAAATCATTATCATCATCTTCGGCGGCCGTCGCTGGGATAGGAATTCTCCGTGCTTGCCTCTGTTTCCCTCTTCCTTCTGGAGTGTTTTGCGTGAGCGAATGATCCGTCTGTTCGTCTTTTCTGGTATCGCATCATTTGTAAATTCCGCAATTAGTTGATCTCCCAAAATTACGTCCGCTCAGCTATCGCAAATATTAAACAAAGACCTTTTGTTCTTTAGAAAACTCAATGCCGGTTTGATGAAACTTGATGAAAAGTAAAAACCCACCCTTGCCTCCTTCATTGCTGGTTTGCCTCGTCGGCGATGACATTTTTTCTGACAAAGCTCTGTCTGTGAAAACGGATTAAAACACCTCGACCGGAAAGGACAGCAGGGTACCGTGAGCCTCCTCGAAAAGCTCCATACAAATCCTTATACTTTTAGTATAAGGAAATGTATGGAGCTCCCCTGGATACTTACAGTGCAAGCTCCGTGTGTCTTCTCATGCTGCAACTGACAGCAACGCACCAGTAGCTCAAACCATGGGAATAGAAACCTCTACACAAGGACAACCATCTTGTCATCCAGTGAGTCCCATTACTGATGAAACAAATACCCCCACAAAGACATTATCTATTCCACCACAACTCCCATCCTAATTCTTGATGATGATGATGATGATGATGATGATGATGATGAGGATCCATGCAGTTCTGTCATATGGCTTACTATAAACAGTGCTGATAATACTGAGTTTAAACTCACTCTCTACAAAGAAAGTAGGGATGGAATATCGACACCTACCTACTGGCTGAATGACTCAGAAATATATGCAGCCCAAATACTGCTCAAGACATCTTTCCCACAAGTTGATGGCCTCCAGGATCCTGCTGTCAGAGGCCCACTAGTAATACCTGCCACCTCTGAGTTTGTACAGGTGATAAATGGTGGCAGGCACTGAGTGTGCATTAGTACAATTGGTTGTCAGGTAGGTGTTGTCAAAGTGTTTGACAGTTTGTACAAAATGCCATGTCCATGCTTGCCGCATGCTGTTGTGCCCTTTGGACACTGTAACATTTGTCAATGAGAAGGTGCAAAGGCAAGTTGGTGGCAGCGACTGTGGGTTGTTTGCCTTAGCATTTGCTACTGACTTGTGTCATGGTTTAGACCCATCCACACAGACGTACAGCCAGAGCCAGATGCGCCAACACTACATAAGCTGTCTGAAATCTGGGCAAATGACTCCTTTCTCCAAGACAAGCAAATGAGTGCAATACCACCTGTCATGCATGAAGACCTCTGTGCCAATCTACTGCCTCTGTAGGCTGCCAAATGATAAGAAAGAGTATGTGGAGTGTTTTACGTGCCATGGCTGGCAATGGAGATGTCAGAAATGCAAACGTTAACAGACAAAAAAGGAGATTAGCAAAGATGCTATCATCACTTTATAATTAAAGTAGTTAATTGTGATAAGTAATGTCATTTGGCTTTTTCTCATAACAAGTGTGTTAATCTTACTAACTAGTTTTGCCCTATAGACCTACAGTACTGAAAAGCAAACACAGTACCCAAAGAAATTATCGAAAAAGGAGAGAAGATATTTTCCAGTGGTATATGACACCTCCTTCTGGATGTGGGCTTGTACCGTGGATTATTTTTCAGTAAAACACTGACAAACAGAATGGTTGGAATTGGTTATCTCTAAATCAGAGTATACGTTAACATTCATTTCTATCCAGGCCATTTGGAACCCTACCTGGAACAAACACAGATTACGCCTTTGTTTTTGCTTCTTAATATTGGCATGGTGGAGCCCCATGTGTTTTCAAGGCCAACTTAGACATGTATTTACATGTATTAGTCTCCTTTTCACATACAAATGTGATGCATTGCTACTATGCTAATACTATTGGGTGCACAGTTGATTGCTCTTGCAAAGGAACACCTTACAGTATCTTGAGTATGACTTTCATTTTGAGTTTCATTGTTTCTTTTTTATTTAACCTCAAACCATGACTTTGACAAGTGATAAAAACCACAACATCACCACTTCACAATAACAAATAACAAAAAAACAGTTCATTATAACCATGGTTATCCTTGATGAATACTCTTATGTGTTCATAATATTACTACAATCTTTCTAAAATAACGAGCTGGGGAAGTCTGAAGGAGATGGGATAAGTGCTAGTGGTCAGTACATACATATCCTTCCAATCCAGAGCAAGGGGAAAGGATTAGTCAACTGAACAGGTTCCTACAGTTCCGGTTAGTGATCGAATCGAGCAAGGATGTTTTTATGTCTGGATGCATAACTCCATGACAACCAACATACAAATTTCAGTTACATTGTAAATTTTACCTCTTTACCTCTCTCACTAACCCATTCTCGTCAGAGGTGACCCCATAAATATTGACGAGTAAAATCATCTGGCGTCCCACTCTTAGGAGGGAATGGGTTAAGGAAAGTAATGCATTGCTGTAAATTACATGTTTGATAACTTTTTAATTGATATGTATGAAGGAATGTATGAAATAATGATATTAAGAAGTACTGAGTCATATTGGTTAAGGGTTGACCTTGGTTTAGTAGACCAATCGTAAAGATCAAATTTACCTGGCTTTTTCATTCAAGCTAAGATAATTCCCCGAATATTTGAAGCTTTAATATTAAACCTGGAACCGCCGTATCTCACTAAAATGTAACGCAGTAAGGAAAAAAACACAAAAAAGGAAAAAAGAAGACGAACAAAAAAAATCTGTTATTTTTATGATTACTCAACACTAAAGAAGAATCCTCACCCTATGTTATGTAGTGTCCTCTACTTATTAAGGCAAGAAGACAAATCATCGGGTGAGGAGGCCTCTAGGCCCGACGTCGTCGTGAAGATTTATGAAGCTTTAATCCTTGCACGAGTTTCCATTTGCCTTGTTGGTGTAATAAATTACAATTCTCAAAATTATGCAACGGTTAACATACACCAATATATACTTTGTCAACCTCATCTTCATCCTATGTAATGTAGTGTTCTCTACTCAAGCGAAACGACAAAACATTGGGTGAGAAAGGCCAACGACTTCGTGAAGATTTAAATCTTTGCACGCGCTTCCATTTGCCTTTTGATGGAATAAACTGCTTGGCAATCCATGCTTGCGAACAAAGAGGAACAATTGTCGGTAAAGTACACCGGGTTTGCTGTTTCTGGCATCCCATGAAGTACAACCTCCCTCTGGCTTGTGTCGCCATATTATTTTTTTCCGGAAACACGATGATGACGTCATGGCGATGGTCGGAAAATTATGATTTCTTGGTTCTACTTCAATGGGTTATCATATGACATTTCGGTATGTGGAAAGGGCTCAAGCGGACAGAATCCCCAAACAACGACAATCAAGACAACGAATCGATTTGTAAAATATTAGAGCACTGTCAGATTTATCCATAGAAAGGGTATGGCCAGTTTTTCAAGGTAGGATAACTTTTAATTCTCATGGTACACGTTTCAACTTCTGTGGATCCCATTTTTAAAATATGCATTTACTACTAAAAAGATTCTGAAGGTCCGTATTTCTTGAATAGAGCAATGAAAGATAGAAATATCATTGTAGTTAGATAAGCAACTAGCCGTTGTGAGCAAGCCCGTGAAACAAGATTTACGCTAACCTGTCAGAATTCCACCAAAAAATCATATAACGCAGGTGAATTCTTGCTTTCTCGTTTTTTCGACTTAGTCCAGGTTTGCACTTGATAAGATGAGCGTAATAAGCGTCTCGAAGTGCCCCATTCAGTCTATGTATTCACACCAACAATCTAGTGAACACTTTCGCAACATTTTTTGTTTAATTGAGCAGTAGACTTAGGGGGGACACTGTGACATATATCCCTTTTTTTTTTTTTAAGGAAAACTGTATTGGCTAGTTGGTTATGCATATATTTGGTGGATGTTCAAACAATGCCGGTTTAGAATACTTGACACTGATTAGCTGACTGGTCATGTGAATTTTAGCAGAATAATGTCAAATTTCAGTTTGAAACAGCAATGGTCTGGTTGACACAGATCCTCTCAGCCGTACGACCAGCCTTGCATTATTGTTTTGTTTTTAGTCTAGGAACGATATGGGCTAAATTTAGAAAGTGCTTCGGTAAGGCGTATGCGTGACAATCGGTATTCGCGTTAACTATTTTTTTTTTTAAGAAAACTGTATTGGCTGGTTCGTTATGCATATATTTGGTGGATGTTCAAAAAATGCGGGTTTAGAATAGTTGACACTGATTAGCCGGCTGGTCATGTGAATTTTAGCAGAATGATGTCAAATTTCAGTTTGAAACAGCAATGCTCTGGTTCGCACAGTAATGAAAACTGAAATCAGTCCACGAAGAGTGTACGGTTGACTGGGTTTCGCCTGTTACTTTGTGCATC
>NC_090878.1:515248-532748 GCF_036669935.1 Montipora foliosa | reverse complement strand
TCCGGTTGCCGTCCGCGACTCAAAAACGTGCGTGCTTAAGGTCCCTAATTTGCCCCGTGTCACGCGCGAAAATGCACTCCTTCTTTGCTCTTCATAAGTCAGTATTTTTCCATGTATATTATTTAATTATAAGCTTGAGATGTTAATAAAGTGATAGTTTGTTATTGTAAGTATTTAATATGACAAACCAGCTACTAATAATTGCTTAATTCGACTTCACAACGATCCAATTTTAACAAACGTTTTGGTTGACTAGCCGTGTTTAGATAAGAGTATGTAAACAGGGCTGTGACATCCCACGAATTTTGATTGGTTATGTATTGTCAGACGCGCGTTTTGATTGGTTGGTAGGAAATGTAAGCGTGTGTCAAGAAAATCTGTTTTAATCAACAAGTGAAAAAAAAAAAAAGCATTTTCCTTCATGTGCTGAATTATCTTTGAGAAGTATTTTATAAAAGCAATAGAAAACTTTTTTCCTGTGTTTGCATAGCCTGATATAAACACCCGAGGGGTTGAGAGATTTCTCGACAGTTATGAAAACCCTCGACTTCGTATCGGGTTTGCATAACTGTCTCGACTTCTCCCGACCCCTCTCATGTTTATATCAGGCTATGCAAACACGGAAAACGTTTTCTGTTGCTTAAATGGTACGCAATGGCAACGCTATACTTTTGTGCTATTATTTACATTTTTTTAGAAAGTGACTATTGTAATATTGCCGTTTGCTAAGTTTAAGCAAATGATTTAATTCATCTCTATAATGTTTACACTTAACATGATAATATGAGGATTTAGTTTTTAAAGATTTTTTATACAAGCTCTGTAGCTGCTTTGCGTATAAAGAACTTCCAAAGTATTCTGCCAAGTGGAAAACTTACGAATTGCCAGAAACTAACTGGAAAATATATGGACGAAAAAGCGGCAACTGGCGAATTACGTCCTCAAATCTTTACAAATAAACTGTTATTGGAGCGGGAAGCATGTGACGGTGGTTACTTTGCATAACACTCCCACAAACAATAGACAAACATTACACGAAAAGGATGTAGCCCAGTAGATCATCAAATCAAGAACGCTGTGAAGAAGCAAGCACACACTCACAAATATCCGCCATAGATAAATAGTGGCCGTGAATTCAGTGCATGATCCTCGTATTGGTAAGTGTTCCACATAAAACGGTTAGCATTCGTTTCGTCACATTTAGTCAATACTTACAGCTGTAGGCAATTTTGGTTAAATCACAGTGGACAGCTGGTCTCCGGAAATTGAATTTGTGCAAATTGAAATGTTATAGTTACGAATATTAGATGAAAGTTAGCTAAATCAGGGCTGCTAGTAAAATCGCATGTAGAATTTTGTTCCTTTGTGGTGAAATGAAAAGGAAAATCTGGCGTCAAAAGATGACTTAATCACGTTGATTTCTAATTTAGTTCAGCTTCTCTGGAGACGAAGGAAATCAAAAAGAAAAAAAAAAAAAAAAGAAAAGAAAAAGAAATCACAGTGCAACGAGAGCAGAGCAAAAAGAGTACAGCAAGCTATTCATCTCCTTGATTTCGCCGTAGTGCACTTTGGTATAATTAAATAATCTTCAATAAATATTTTTTCAGACTAACTAACCAAATTGCTCGAGTTCTTATGGGATGCAAGGGTTATTCAAACAGTATGAAAAAAAGGAAAAAATTTAAAGCGCACGCTTTAATTTTCTTTGAAGTTCATTAACAGATTACAACATTTGTAAATTCAGACTGTAACGAAAATATCGTCCAAAAGTCAGTGACTGTAAACAACTTTTGAGTTCCATTTGCACTCGTATTAAAAGTCATTCAACTGTAGACAACACAAATGGAACTCACAGTTTCTCTACAGTTGAATGACTTTTGGACGATATTTTCGTAAAGTGTGAAATTATAAACGTTGTAATCTGTTAATGAATTTCAAAGAAAATTAAAGCGTGCGCTGCCAAAATTCTTCCTTTTTTTCATATCATGATTTAACAGGCAGCATAAGCACGGGTGTTTTTGAGAGGCGGACCAGCTTCTAATAATTGGTTAAATCGTCTTCGAAACGCTTTTTGATTGACTTGTGCATTGAAGTATGGTGCGCAATGATCCTCTTATATTGTGTTGAACTGTATCCAACAACCAATCTTCGGAAGTCAAATTGAATTTGTTTAATCCATCTGTTTATTGGCCCGGTCATGACATGCTTTGTTGACTGTTACCTGCTTAACGAGCTTCCTATAGTCTTACTATCTTTGTTGCTGACATTTGCAAATATATTTTTTTGTGTGTTCGCAAGAGTCTTACTTTTTGTTGCTTCCCTGCGTGGTTTCGTGCATTGTCTGTACTAAAAGCTAATCAATTGCTCTCTTGTTCGTAAGGTTTGTCTATTTAAAAGTCATTAGCCTTTGTAAGTATCATCTCTCTCTTCTTTTGGTTTATTTCGTCGTTTGTAACTCTCTCATCGATTTTTGTCCTTTTCGTCCATTGTTTTAACATGTACTTATTCGTCTTTTACCAACCGCATTTCTATTACATTAAAGACTTGGTTTAATAATTTACGGCGCGCTGGAGTAATGTTTTTATTTATTTATTTATTTATTTAAATTAAACATAAATACTTACAAAACAGTATTTCTACTACTTACAATACACAATACACAGAATACACAAAACCGTCTTAACACTACTTACGGATGTTTGTGACTACTCGCGAACATTGTGTTAGGACCTCAGAGGTGGTAATGGTAAGGAGAGAGGAAGGAAGATGAAACTAGGTTCACCGTAATGTTTTTTTATGGCTCGAATAATCATAAGTATGAATACAGAATCTGTGCGCTAGCACGAGTTTGCAATGCAATATCTTGCAAATCTTGATATCTTGAATTAGCATATGGCGCCATGGCGGTCTGCCACGCTTCGTATAGCTCTGCCAAATTTCGGCAGTTTCTGGTAGTATAGGCATCTTGACTCATTTATTTGTTGATACGGTTACGATAGAAGATATTAAGAAAGCTTTGGAGGAAGAAATAAGACCGTTGCGGTCGAAATTGTTTTCCATTGAAGAGAAATTTGATACTTAACAAAAATTAGTCGACTTCACGTCTGCCAAATACGACGACCCGTTGAAGCAGATCCAAGGAAGTAATGAGAAAGTGGTAACGCATATATGTATTGAGCACTGTTTTACGAAAATCAAGTTTCACACTATATATATCTGACTGATTTTTGAAGAAGGTGGCTGCTTAAATTTTCGGTTGAATGCGGGCGAAGCCCGTATTCAACCTCTTGGCGCGGTCTTTGAACCAGGGGGGGCTCCGTCAACACATGCCTGTGCAAACTCTAGAGTGTCTAAGCTATGATTTAAATGTTAATTTGCACCTATAAGAGCCCGGCAAAGTTAGTTTAGGGGGCGTTGATTATACCCTGAGTTAGAGTTTGTGCCTTGGTTTAAATCAAATAACTTGTCAGTATTTCTGTGACACTACTTGGCAGAAATTGATCGCCTATGACTTAGGAATGACCAAGAAGCTAATTCTCTTATATAGGACTTGATCAAAATTTAAGTCAGGAAGTCAGGAAATGTCTTACCTTGACCTCTCAGGTGCCACAGGGATCCCCATGCAAGGACCAGTAAAATAATAATTAGACACGTGTAAACTCGAGAAGTTGCATTGTCCAGGATGGGGTAAGGTTTGATCCTAGCTGCAATCATAGCTGTCAGTAGAGAGAACTTTGTTGTGCATCTGAAGGTGCTAAGTTACAGCATCAATGGGTAGCTTTTTGTAAATCCAGTCAGAAATTAGCATGGAATGAAAAGGAATTCAATGCTATGGCCAATGGGAGGGTCAGCCTGAATGGAATTTGCTTGAGCAAGATTGTTTAGTCTGCATCTGCTCCATTGTGCTTTGATAATAATTAGCATGGAATGAAAAGGAATTCATTGCTATGGCCAATGGGAGGCTCAGCCTGAATGGAATTTGCTTGAGCAAGATTGTTTAGTCTGCATCTGCTCCATTGTGCTTTGATATCTGACTGATTTTTGAAGAAGGTGGCTGCTTAAATTTTCGGTTGAATGCGGGCGAAGCCCGTATTCAACCTCTTGGCGCGGTCTTTGAACCAGGGGGGGCTCCGTCAACACATGCCTGTGCAAACTCTAGAGTGTCTAAGCTATGATTTAAATGTTAATTTGCACCTATAAGAGCACGGCAAAGTTAGTTTAGGGGGGGTTGATTATACCCTGAGTTAGAGTTTGTGCCTTGGTTTAAATCAAATAACTTGTCAGTATTTCTGTGACACTACTTGGCAGAAATTGATCGCCTATGACTTAGGAATGACCAAGAAGCTAATTCTCTTATATAGGACTTGATCAAAATTTAAGTCAGGAAGTCAGGAAATGTCTTACCTTGACCTCTCAGGTGCCACAGGGATCCCCATGCAAGGACCAGTAAAATAATAATTAGACACGTGTAAACTCGAGAAGTTGCATTGTCCAGGATGGGGTAAGGTTTGATCCTAGCTGCAATCATAGCTGTCAGTAGAGAGAACTTTGTTGTGCATCTGAAGGTGCTAAGTTACAGCATCAATGGGTAGCTTTTTGTAAATCCAGTCAGAAATTAGCATGGAATGAAAAGGAATTCAATGCTATGGCCAATGGGAGGGTCAGCCTGAATGGAATTTGCTTGAGCAAGATTGTTTAGTCTGCATCTGCTCCATTGTGCTTTGATATCTGACTGATTTTTGAAGAAGGTGGCTGCTTAAATTTTCGGTTGAATGCGGGCGAAGCCCGTATTCAACCTCTTGGCGCGGTCTTTGAACCAGGGGGGGCTCCGTCAACACATGCCTGTGCAAATACTAGAGTGTCTAAGCTATGATTTAAATGTTAATTTGCACCTATAAGAGCACGGCAAAGTTAGTTTAGCGGGGGTTGATTATACCCTGAGTTAGAGTTTGTGCCTTGGTTTAAATCAAATAACTTGTCAGTATTTCTGTGACACTACTTGGCAGAAATTGATCGCCTATGACTTAGGAATGACCAAGAAGCTAATTCTCTTATATAGGACTTGATCAAAATTTAAGTCAGGAAGTCAGGAAATGTCTTACCTTGACCTCTCAGGTGCCACAGGGATCCCCATGCAAGGACCAGTAAAATAATAATTAGACACGTGTAAACTCGAGAAGTTGCATTGTCCAGGATGGGGTAAGGTTTGATCCTAGCTGCAATCATAGCTGTCAGTAGAGAGAACTTTGTTGTGCATCTGAAGGTGCTAAGTTACAGCATCAATGGGTAGCTTTTTGTAAATCCAGTCAGAAATTAGCATGGAATGAAAAGGAATTCAATGCTATGGCCAATGGGAGGCTCAGCCTGAATGGAATTTGCTTGAGCAAGATTGTTTAGTCTGCATCTGCTCCATTGTGCTTTGATATCTGACTGATTTTTGAAGAAGGTGGCTGCTTAAATTTTCGGTTGAATGCGGGCGAAGCCCGTATTCAACCTCTTGGCGCGGTCTTTGAACCAGGGGGGGCTCCGTCAACACATGCCTGTGCAAACTCTAGAGTGTCTAAGCTATGATTTAAATGTTAATTTGCACCTATAAGAGCACGGCAAAGTTAGTTTAGGGGGGGTTGATTATACCCTGAGTTAGAGTTTGTGCCTTGGTTTAAATCAAATAACTTGTCAGTATTTCTGTGACACTACTTGGCAGAAATTGATCGCCTATGACTTAGGAATGACCAAGAAGCTAATTCTCTTATATAGGACTTGATCAAAATTTAAGTCAGGAAGTCAGGAAATGTCTTACCTTGACCTCTCAGGTGCCACAGGGATCCCCATGCAAGGACCAGTAAAATAATAATTAGACACGTGTAAACTCGAGAAGTTGCATTGTCCAGGATGGGGTAAGGTTTGATCCTAGCTGCAATCATAGCTGTCAGTAGAGAGAACTTTGTTGTGCATCTGAAGGTGCTAAGTTACAGCATCAATGGGTAGCTTTTTGTAAATCCAGTCAGAAATTAGCATGGAATGAAAAGGAATTCAATGCTATGGCCAATGGGAGGGTCAGCCTGAATGGAATTTGCTTGAGCAAGATTGTTTAGTCTGCATCTGCTCCATTGTGCTTTGATATCTGACTGATTTTTGAAGAAGGTGGCTGCTTAAATTTTCGGTTGAATGCGGGCGAAGCCCGTATTCAACCTCTTGGCGCGGTCTTTGAACCAGGGGGGGCTCCGTCAACACATGCCTGTGCAAACTCTAGAGTGTCTAAGCTATGATTTAAATGTTAATTTGCACCTATAAGAGCACGGCAAAGTTAGTTTAGCGGGGGTTGATTATACCCTGAGTTAGAGTTTGTGCCTTGGTTTAAATCAAATAACTTGTCAGTATTTCTGTGACACTACTTGGCAGAAATTGATCGCCTATGACTTAGGAATGACCAAGAAGCTAATTCTCTTATATAGGACTTGATCAAAATTTAAGTCAGGAAGTCAGGAAATGTCTTACCTTGACCTCTCAGGTGCCACAGGGATCCCCATGCAAGGACCAGTAAAATAATAATTAGACACGTGTAAACTCGAGAAGTTGCATTGTCCAGGATGGGGTAAGGTTTGATCCTAGCTGCAATCATAGCTGTCAGTAGAGAGAACTTTGTTGTGCATCTGAAGGTGCTAAGTTACAGCATCAATGGGTAGCTTTTTGTAAATCCAGTCAGAAATTAGCATGGAATGAAAAGGAATTCAATGCTATGGCCAATGGGAGGCTCAGCCTGAATGGAATTTGCTTGAGCAAGATTGTTTAGTCTGCATCTGCTCCATTGTGCTTTGATATCTGACTGATTTTTGAAGAAGGTGGCTGCTTAAATTTTCGGTTGAATGCGGGCGAAGCCCGTATTCAACCTCTTGGCGCGGTCTTTGAACCAGGGGGGGCTCCGTCAACACATGCCTGTGCAAACTCTAGAGTGTCTAAGCTATGATTTAAATGTTAATTTGCACCTATAAGAGCACGGCAAAGTTAGTTTAGGGGGGGTTGATTATACCCTGAGTTAGAGTTTGTGCCTTGGTTTAAATCAAATAACTTGTCAGTATTTCTGTGACACTACTTGGCAGAAATTGATCGCCTATGACTTAGGAATGACCAAGAAGCTAATTCTCTTATATAGGACTTGATCAAAATTTAAGTCAGGAAGTCAGGAAATGTCTTACCTTGACCTCTCAGGTGCCACAGGGATCCCCATGCAAGGACCAGTAAAATAATAATTAGACACGTGTAAACTCGAGAAGTTGCATTGTCCAGGATGGGGTAAGGTTTGATCCTAGCTGCAATCATAGCTGTCAGTAGAGAGAACTTTGTTGTGCATCTGAAGGTGCTAAGTTACAGCATCAATGGGTAGCTTTTTGTAAATCCAGTCAGAAATTAGCATGGAATGAAAAGGAATTCAATGCTATGGCCAATGGGAGGCTCAGCCTGAATGGAATTTGCTTGAGCAAGATTGTTTAGTCTGCATCTGCTCCATTGTGCTTTGATATCTGACTGATTTTTGAAGAAGGTGGCTGCTTAAATTTTCGGTTGAATGCGGGCGAAGCCCGTATTCAACCTCTTGGCGCGGTCTTTGAACCAGGGGGGGCTCCGTCAACACATGCCTGTGCAAACTCTAGAGTGTCTAAGCTATGATTTAAATGTTAATTTGCACCTATAAGAGCACGGCAAAGTTAGTTTAGGGGGGGTTGATTATACCCTGAGTTAGAGTTTGTGCCTTGGTTTAAATCAAATAACTTGTCAGTATTTCTGTGACACTACTTGGCAGAAATTGATCGCCTATGACTTAGGAATGACCAAGAAGCTAATTCTCTTATATAGGACTTGATCAAAATTTAAGTCAGGAAGTCAGGAAATGTCTTACCTTGACCTCTCAGGTGCCACAGGGATCCCCATGCAAGGACCAGTAAAATAATACTTAGACACGTGTAAACTCGAGAAGTTGCATTGTCCAGGATGGGGTAAGGTTTGATCCTAGCTGCAATCATAGCTGTCAGTAGAGAGAACTTTGTTGTGCATCTGATTGTGCTAAGTTACAGCATCAATGGGTAGCTTTTTGTAAATCCAGTCAGAAATTAGCATGGAATGAAAAGGAATTCAATGCTATGGCCAATGGGAGGCTCAGCCTGAATGGAATTTGCTTGAGCAAGATTGTTTAGTCTGCATCTGCTCCATTGTGCTTTGATATCTGACTGATTTTTGAAGAAGGTGGCTGCTTAAATTTTCGGTTGAATGCGGGCGAAGCCCGTATTCAACCTCTTGGCGCGGTCTTTGAACCAGGGGGGGCTCCGTCAACACATGCCTGTGCAAACTCTAGAGTGTCTAAGCTATGATTTAAATGTTAATTTGCACCTATAAGAGCCCGGCAAAGTTAGTTTAGGGGGCGTTGATTATACCCTGAGTTAGAGTTTGTGCCTTGGTTTAAATCAAATAACTTGTCAGTATTTCTGTGACACTACTTGGCAGAAATTGATCGCCTATGACTTAGGAATGACCAAGAAGCTAATTCTCTTATATAGGACTTGATCAAAATTTAAGTCAGGAAGTCAGGAAATGTCTTACCTTGACCTCTCAGGTGCCACAGGGATCCCCATGCAAGGACCAGTAAAATAATAATTAGACACGTGTAAACTCGAGAAGTTGCATTGTCCAGGATGGGGTAAGGTTTGATCCTAGCTGCAATCATAGCTGTTAGTAGAGAGAACTTTGTTGTGCATCTGAAGGTGCTAAGTTACAGCATCAATGGGTAGCTTTTTGT
Source organism: Montipora foliosa (assembly GCF_036669935.1). Classification (NCBI taxonomy): domain Eukaryota; kingdom Metazoa; phylum Cnidaria; class Anthozoa; order Scleractinia; family Acroporidae; genus Montipora; species Montipora foliosa. The sequence continues at coordinate 523,960 of NC_090878.1, read as the reverse complement.
AAATCCAGTCAGAAATTAGCATGGAATGAAAAGGAATTCAATGCTATGGCCAATGGGAGGCTCAGCCTGAATGGAATTTGCTTGAGCAAGATTGTTTAGTCTGCATCTGCTCCATTGTGCTTTGATATCTGACTGATTTTTGAAGAAGGTGGCTGCTTAAATTTTCGGTTGAATGCGGGCGAAGCCCGTATTCAACCTCTTGGCGCGGTCTTTGAACCAGGGGGGGCTCCGTCAACACATGCCTGTGCAAACTCTAGAGTGTCTAAGCTATGATTTAAATGTTAATTTGCACCTATAAGAGCACGGCAAAGTTAGTTTAGGGGGGGTTGATTATACCCTGAGTTAGAGTTTGTGCCTTGGTTTAAATCAAATAACTTGTCAGTATTTCTGTGACACTACTTGGCAGAAATTGATCGCCTATGACTTAGGAATGACCAAGAAGCTAATTCTCTTATATAGGACTTGATCAAAATTTAAGTCAGGAAGTCAGGAAATGTCTTACCTTGACCTCTCAGGTGCCACAGGGATCCCCATGCAAGGACCAGTAAAATAATAATTAGACACGTGTAAACTCGAGAAGTTGCATTGTCCAGGATGGGGTAAGGTTTGATCCTAGCTGCAATCATAGCTGTCAGTAGAGAGAACTTTGTTGTGCATCTGAAGGTGCTAAGTTACAGCATCAATGGGTAGCTTTTTGTAAATCCAGTCAGAAATTAGCATGGAATGAAAAGGAATTCAATGCTATGGCCAATGGGAGGGTCAGCCTGAATGGAATTTGCTTGAGCAAGATTGTTTAGTCTGCATCTGCTCCATTGTGCTTTGATATCTGACTGATTTTTGAAGAAGGTGGCTGCTTAAATTTTGGCGCGGTCTTTGAACCAGGGGGGGCTCCGTCAACACATGCCTGTGCAAACTCTAGAGTGTCTAAGCTATGATTTAAATGTTAATTTGCACCTATAAGAGCCCGGCAAAGTTAGTTTAGGGGGCGTTGATTATACCCTGAGTTAGAGTTTGTGCCTTGGTTTAAATCAAATAACTTGTCAGTATTTCTGTGACACTACTTGGCAGAAATTGATCGCCTATGACTTAGGAATGACCAAGAAGCTAATTCTCTTATATAGGACTTGATCAAAATTTAAGTCAGGAAGTCAGGAAATGTCTTACCTTGACCTCTCAGGTGCCACAGGGATCCCCATGCAAGGACCAGTAAAATAATAATTAGACACGTGTAAACTCGAGAAGTTGCATTGTCCAGGATGGGGTAAGGTTTGATCCTAGCTGCAATCATAGCTGTCAGTAGAGAGAACTTTGTTGTGCATCTGAAGGTGCTAAGTTACAGCATCAATGGGTAGCTTTTTGTAAATCCAGTCAGAAATTAGCATGGAATGAAAAGGAATTCAATGCTATGGCCAATGGGAGGCTCAGCCTGAATGGAATTTGCTTGAGCAAGATTGTTTAGTCTGCATCTGCTCCATTGTGCTTTGATATCTGACTGATTTTTGAAGAAGGTGGCTGCTTAAATTTTCGGTTGAATGCGGGCGAAGCCCGTATTCAACCTCTTGGCGCGGTCTTTGAACCAGGGGGGGCTCCGTCAACACATGCCTGTGCAAACTCTAGCGTGTCTAAGCTATGATTTAAATGTTAATTTGCACCTATAAGAGCCCGGCAAAGTTAGTTTAGGGGGCGTTGATTATACCCTGAGTTAGAGTTTGTGCCTTGGTTTAAATCAAATAACTTGTCAGTATTTCTGTGACACTACTTGGCAGAAATTGATCGCCTATGACTTAGGAATGACCAAGAAGCTAATTCTCTTATATAGGACTTGATCAAAATTTAAGTCAGGAAGTCAGGAAATGTCTTACCTTGACCTCTCAGGTGCCACAGGGATCCCCATGCAAGGACCAGTAAAATAATAATTAGACACGTGTAAACTCGAGAAGTTGCATTGTCCAGGATGGGGTAAGGTTTGATCCTAGCTGCAATCATAGCTGTCAGTAGAGAGAACTTTGTTGTGCATCTGAAGGTGCTAAGTTACAGCATCAATGGGTAGCTTTTTGTAAATCCAGTCAGAAATTAGCATGGAATGAAAAGGAATTCAATGCTATGGCCAATGGGAGGGTCAGCCTGAATGGAATTTGCTTGAGCAAGATTGTTTAGTCTGCATCTGCTCCATTGTGCTTTGATATCTGACTGATTTTTGAAGAAGGTGGCTGCTTAAATTTTCGGTTGAATGCGGGCGAAGCCCGTATTCAACCTCTTGGCGCGGTCTTTGAACCAGGGGGGGCTCCGTCAACACATGCCTGTGCAAACTCTAGAGTGTCTAAGCTATGATTTAAATGTTAATTTGCACCTATAAGAGCCCGGCAAAGTTAGTTTAGGGGGCGTTGATTATACCCTGAGTTAGAGTTTGTGCCTTGGTTTAAATCAAATAACTTGTCAGTATTTCTGTGACACTACTTGGCAGAAATTGATCGCCTATGACTTAGGAATGACCAAGAAGCTAATTCTCTTATATAGGACTTGATCAAAATTTAAGTCAGGAAGTCAGGAAATGTCTTACCTTGACCTCTCAGGTGCCACAGGGATCCCCATGCAAGGACCAGTAAAATAATAATTAGACACGTGTAAACTCGAGAAGTTGCATTGTCCAGGATGGGGTAAGGTTTGATCCTAGCTGCAATCATAGCTGTCAGTAGAGAGAACTTTGTTGTGCATCTGAAGGTGCTAAGTTACAGCATCAATGGGTAGCTTTTTGTAAATCCAGTCAGAAATTAGCATGGAATGAAAAGGAATTCAATGCTATGGCCAATGGGAGGGTCAGCCTGAATGGAATTTGCTTGAGCAAGATTGTTTAGTCTGCATCTGCTCCATTGTGCTTTGATATCTGACTGATTTTTGAAGAAGGTGGCTGCTTAAATTTTCGGTTGAATGCGGGCGAAGCCCGTATTCAACCTCTTGGCGCGGTCTTTGAACCAGGGGGGGCTCCGTCAACACATGCCTGTGCAAACTCTAGCGTGTCTAAGCTATGATTTAAATGTTAATTTGCACCTATAAGAGCCCGGCAAAGTTAGTTTAGGGGGCGTTGATTATACCCTGAGTTAGAGTTTGTGCCTTGGTTTAAATCAAATAACTTGTCAGTATTTCTGTGACACTACTTGGCAGAAATTGATCGCCTATGACTTAGGAATGACCAAGAAGCTAATTCTCTTATATAGGACTTGATCAAAATTTAAGTCAGGAAGTCAGGAAATGTCTTACCTTGACCTCTCAGGTGCCACAGGGATCCCCATGCAAGGACCAGTAAAATAATAATTAGACACGTGTAAACTCGAGAAGTTGCATTGTCCAGGATGGGGTAAGGTTTGATCCTAGCTGCAATCATAGCTGTCAGTAGAGAGAACTTTGTTGTGCATCTGAAGGTGCTAAGTTACAGCATCAATGGGTAGCTTTTTGTAAATCCAGTCAGAAATTAGCATGGAATGAAAAGGAATTCAATGCTATGGCCAATGGGAGGCTCAGCCTGAATGGAATTTGCTTGAGCAAGATTGTTTAGTCTGCATCTGCTCCATTGTGCTTTGATATCTGACTGATTTTTGAAGAAGGTGGCTGCTTAAATTTTCGGTTGAATGCGGGCGAAGCCCGTATTCAACCTCTTGGCGCGGTCTTTGAACCAGGGGGGGCTCCGTCAACACATGCCTGTGCAAACTCTAGAGTGTCTAAGCTATGATTTAAATGTTAATTTGCACCTATAAGAGCCCGGCAAAGTTAGTTTAGGGGGCGTTGATTATACCCTGAGTTAGAGTTTGTGCCTTGGTTTAAATCAAATAACTTGTCAGTATTTCTGTGACACTACTTGGCAGAAATTGATCGCCTATGACTTAGGAATGACCAAGAAGCTAATTCTCTTATATAGGACTTGATCAAAATTTAAGTCAGGAAGTCAGGAAATGTCTTACCTTGACCTCTCAGGTGCCACAGGGATCCCCATGCAAGGACCAGTAAAATAATAATTAGACACGTGTAAACTCGAGAAGTTGCATTGTCCAGGATGGGGTAAGGTTTGATCCTAGCTGCAATCATAGCTGTCAGTAGAGAGAACTTTGTTGTGCATCTGAAGGTGCTAAGTTACAGCATCAATGGGTAGCTTTTTGTAAATCCAGTCAGAAATTAGCATGGAATGAAAAGGAATTCAATGCTATGGCCAATGGGAGGCTCAGCCTGAATGGAATTTGCTTGAGCAAGATTGTTTAGTCTGCATCTGCTCCATTGTGCTTTGATATCTGACTGATTTTTGAAGAAGGTGGCTGCTTAAATTTTCGGTTGAATGCGGGCGAAGCCCGTATTCAACCTCTTGGCGCGGTCTTTGAACCAGGGGGGGCTCCGTCAACACATGCCTGTGCAAACTCTAGAGTGTCTAAGCTATGATTTAAATGTTAATTTGCACCTATAAGAGCACGGCAAAGTTAGTTTAGGGGGGGTTGATTATACCCTGAGTTAGAGTTTGTGCCTTGGTTTAAATCAAATAACTTGTCAGTATTTCTGTGACACTACTTGGCAGAAATTGATCGCCTATGACTTAGGAATGACCAAGAAGCTAATTCTCTTATATAGGACTTGATCAAAATTTAAGTCAGGAAGTCAGGAAATGTCTTACCTTGACCTCTCAGGTGCCACAGGGATCCCCATGCAAGGACCAGTAAAATAATAATTAGACACGTGTAAACTCGAGAAGTTGCATTGTCCAGGATGGGGTAAGGTTTGATCCTAGCTGCAATCATAGCTGTCAGTAGAGAGAACTTTGTTGTGCATCTGAAGGTGCTAAGTTACAGCATCAATGGGTAGCTTTTTGTAAATCCAGTCAGAAATTAGCATGGAATGAAAAGGAATTCAATGCTATGGCCAATGGGAGGGTCAGCCTGAATGGAATTTGCTTGAGCAAGATTGTTTAGTCTGCATCTGCTCCATTGTGCTTTGATATCTGACTGATTTTTGAAGAAGGTGGCTGCTTAAATTTTCGGTTGAATGCGGGCGAAGCCCGTATTCAACCTCTTGGCGCGGTCTTTGAACCAGGGGGGGCTCCGTCAACACATGCCTGTGCAAACTCTAGAGTGTCTAAGCTATGATTTAAATGTTAATTTGCACCTATAAGAGCACGGCAAAGTTAGTTTAGCGGGGGTTGATTATACCCTGAGTTAGAGTTTGTGCCTTGGTTTAAATCAAATAACTTGTCAGTATTTCTGTGACACTACTTGGCAGAAATTGATCGCCTATGACTTAGGAATGACCAAGAAGCTAATTCTCTTATATAGGACTTGATCAAAATTTAAGTCAGGAAGTCAGGAAATGTCTTACCTTGACCTCTCAGGTGCCACAGGGATCCCCATGCAAGGACCAGTAAAATAATAATTAGACACGTGTAAACTCGAGAAGTTGCATTGTCCAGGATGGGGTAAGGTTTGATCCTAGCTGCAATCATAGCTGTCAGTAGAGAGAACTTTGTTGTGCATCTGAAGGTGCTAAGTTACAGCATCAATGGGTAGCTTTTTGTAAATCCAGTCAGAAATTAGCATGGAATGAAAAGGAATTCAATGCTATGGCCAATGGGAGGCTCAGCCTGAATGGCCGATTTTGCTGTGACATGAATACAACTGAGTTCTTGAAAATGGTTACCGTCACTTGCTACTACCTGTCCACACGTTTGACAAAACATGTTCTGCCTGTGAATCAAAATTCAACGTTTTGACACTCAAACGTCAAAGTTTACCCGCCCACTTGGGAACGTTTTGGCGCCATTTACGCAAATGATCGTAGCTGATTTATTTGCCGTTTGGCAAGACATGGCGTTCACATTTAATAAACTAGGTAGGAATTTCAAGCAAGGTGTTCAAAACTGCAAAGGACAAAATGCCCGTAAGTGTTGCTGACTTTGCTTTCTGTGAAGTGTTTGCGGAGTGGCGCCAAAACGTTCCAAAGTGGGCGAGTAAACTTTGAAGTTTGATTGTGAAAACTTTGAATTTTGACTGACCGGCAGAACATGTTTTTTCAAGCGCGTGGACAGGTAGTTGCAAGCGACTGTTAAAAGTGTTTTTAGGGTTTCTCCTTTTTGCTTCTTTTACATTTTTTCCTGTTATATTTGTCGTTATTTTTCTTTTTCTCCACCGTCTTTTTTCATGACTCGTGTTGTGCAGGTTATGCATGTTGAAAAAAGGAACAAATGTATACTTGGCAGAAAGGCTTAATTTGTGGAGCCAAGGAAGGGTTTTGTAGGTGTAAGGACTTTAACACATGTTAGCACCATTTAAGCTGCCATTAGCAGTTTTTATTAACCATCAATTAAAATCTTTTAGTCTTCTTCAGGGAGAGTTTGGCTGTTGGAATAGAACTGGCATTGTTCATCGTTGTAGTTCCAGAGCAGCTCCGTGGTCTGGGCAATATCGTGCAATGCGACGAGGAATACTCTAGGGTTATTAGAGTGCTTATTTATGATGAAGGGCTTAACATTGGCGTGGTTGAGCGAATGATTCATGGTTGAACCCCATGTCAAGGAGCTTCTCGGGTTGCCTTCATATGGATCAATTCTGCAAGGAAATGGAATTGTCTTTTTAGAGGCGGAATATTTAAAAGGTAATTTCACCATTTAGTGTGTAAAATTGACAGTACACCTCAGGCACTCTTTCCACTAAAGCGGGTAATAGTGCGTTTTTCCTCCAGTGACAATATCGTAGTGCCGGTGTATTTCTGTGAATATGACAAGTAGTTGTCAAATATGAAAAAAGAGTGGGTGGCGATCATGAATGTTTGAAGCGTATGAAAGTTGTAAAGTCAACCAAGATTAGCGTGCTCTGTACAGGGAAGTTATTCAAAACACTTAATTTTAGTTGAAAGCGACAGAAAAATACATTTGTCCTTGCTTGATTGGCACATGATATATCAACTTGTATTGCACTTTAATTTGTTCATTTCATTCTCCACAACGTTTGTGCTTCACCAGAAAAAGTGTAATTTATGTGTGCTTTTAAAGCCTATCCTTTTTTTCTTTTCACTAGGCATTGCGGCAGCCATTTTGGTGTCCTCCAGAAAGAGATGGTGGTGGCCACCCATTGAATCAATGGCTCACTCTCACTTAACCGTCTGTTTGTTTTCTGGACAAAGGGGCGGCGCTATTCATTATGATAATTGTAGACAGAGGACAATGAGCCTAATGTTGATAATAAGGCGGCAAAAATGAACGTGCCTACATTTCATCCAATACGACCGTGAGTCAAAGACATTATGTGTTTACGAAAACTCACGCAATTTGTAGTGCCCCACTCTCGATGACCATTAGGGTGCAAGGCCTGCCCTGGTCCCTGTACAATGCTTCACGCCTCTGAGCCTCGTCAAGTGAAATGCGCTCTCCCTCGTATTCGCAAATGATTTCACATTTTTCTATGTCTCGTGAGGCAAAGGCACAAGTTCCCGCTCCCCGAGGATCACTGGGTACATCATGTAACTAAAATACAATTTAACACTTTTGTGAGTAAAATAATTATTTTTAAGTGACAAGTATTTGCGCCTTGGGAAAGCAAGTAGCAAAATACTTACTTCAATTGGTGGGTCAGGTTTTGGATTTTCTCCCATATAATGCTGCAGGCGTTGGAGCATGACTCTTCCACCAAATTCTAGGGCAGGTCGTCTTCGGGGTCTTTGCAACTGAATTCCGGAATAGCCTCGGATTTTTCCAGATTGTACCGCCGACCGAACATCCCAGTTATTTGAGAGAGCGAAGTGCTCAAGTTCTTTTTTCAATTGCTGAAGAAAGAGCAATATATATATTTTTTTTAAGAGAAAGGCATTTAAATACTGTGGGACAACACAGCGCCGATGATTTAAGAATGTTTTCGCCTCACCTTGTAAAAGGCAGCCTTCTTAATAAGGTATTTGGTCTGGCCATGGAGACTATCGCCGTCAGTCCACACGGCTACTGTTTGACAGTAGTCTTCAAAAATCTCCTCGCTTGGCACAAATGTTTCGTTGCTCCCCTGTTTTACGGCCAGGCTGACAAATCGCCTTAAAAAAGGGCATTTTGTGCCGCGTTTTTGTTTTAAAATAACTTGCCTCATATTTGCGAACTTCGGCATTTTGAGTTAGTCCTTCTGGAACGAAAGGTAAATCCCAAATGATTCCACGTTTTTTAGGTCACGCTTTCTAATTTTCCGATCATCGCAAATTAACACTTGCGGTTATGGCTCAGCCCGAAAATTTTCCCACGGTTCGAAAGTAGCAATCATGCTTCTCTCAGGAACCAATCCATGGGTCACGGCAGCATTTTCTCAAACTTGCAAGCAAAAAGTCGACACAAGTACTGTTCAAGTATTTTTTTTTCTTATTTCTTCTTTTTCTTTTTCTTTGATTAGCTTTTCCCTGAGTTTGTAGGGCCTTGTAATCGAAACTATGTATTAATGTGGGAAGTAGATCTTGTTGTCGTTTTGTGAGGTAGCTGATAGCAAATAAATGAATCACTCAAACCTTCCAATCAAGGTAAACTATTTGTACTTGTGGTAATGTAAATTTCGTATTTTACTGTTATTTGAAGACAAACAGCAGTGAAAAGACAAAGTTCTTCAAAGGGTGTCAACGTCACAGCGGGAACAACATGAGCATCTAGCCAATGGAATTACAGAACAATAATTTGCATGTTTTTCCCAAAGAAATCTGCACTAAAATACCTCT